>NC_081408.1:32956648-33256648 GCF_030272615.1 Cryptomeria japonica | reverse complement strand
TCTTAGAAGTAAGTTAGGGGTCCTACCCCTATCTAGTATTCACTGGCAGAGTTCGGTGAAAGCATCAATTCTATGACTCAATAGGATAACTAACTATTTGTGAGTTGATGCTGCCTTACACTTTAGGAGGTCACCTAAAGTTGTACCAGTAAAGTGATTGAAGACAAAGCTGCTCTGACCGAGAATGAAACTACAAGGAAATTGCTTCACAAAGGAAGAAATCATGAATTAGTTTTTCTTTTTAGCATTAATGTCAAAGGGGTAGAAGACTAATGTATGGGGGAGAAGACTAATGACTGAGGGAGAATTCCAAAAAATTTCTAGAGAAGTTTCTACAGCAATCTGAATCTGAATCAATTGAAACAAATCATGGTGGTATTACCATCAAAGTTGGTTTTGCCATCAATGCCAAAGGGGGAGATTGTTAGCATTTCTCACAAAGGGAGATTGTTGGCATTTCAGTAAGTTTCTATAAGGATATTGAGAAGGTTGTTGGAGATTGATGATATAACTGTGAAAGGATGATTATTGTCCTAATAACATTATTTTGCCATTGACGTCAAGAAATTGATTTTCTGATTCAGTACGATGTTGCCATATCTTGAGAAGTATGTTTTGATGAAAATTAAGAGGTCGGTAAGTGACACAGAAAGAGTGTGATAATGAAGGGGAATAATAAGTTATTCAATGGGCAACTATTACCGAGTTAGACAATGATGAGATCATGTTGTTTTGATTGTTTTGATATCCTACATATGTTGTTTAATACTGTACTATGTTACCGAGCAAAGAACCTAGTCGGTAAACCCTAAGGTTATTGCTATTGGTTAATGAAGATAGAATGTATACCAAGTGAAGTTTAGTATTTATCGAGTAACAACTGAGTTATAATAGATCGCATTGGATGAATAAAAGAATTATTTAATGAAGGATGCTGATGAGCTGGAGATGTATGGATGATTGGAATATCGTGAAAGAAGTTTGTTGAGGATCTATGGCAAAGAAAACACAGGAGGAAGATCTACAACATAGATTGAACCACAATTACCAAGCACAAGTTCCAAGGAAGGAATGTAGGTTCCAAGGCGAGGTAAAACATTTTTAGATCAAAGTATACAATGAACCTAGTCAAGTTTGAAGATCTGATGGCTATGATTGATCATGGGAAATGTGATCAAGGAGATTCAGCGGTTAGAAAATTGTTTATAAATAAGGAATTGTTGATGAACAATATATGTGGGCAAGTGTAAGCATAGGGATGCTACATAGTGATTACCGAGCACAGAAGCTTGAAGACCTGTTTGAATAATAGAGTATGGAGCCTAGCAGAGGGACAAGATAAGTCCTATTACTAGATAGTGTTGAGCAAATAAGAATCTGCTTTAGCATTTTAGATGTGAAGTTGCAAATATATTTTAATACTATTGTTTATTTTGTAAGTGACAAGAAATCTCTTAACCGAGTGGACTTAACAGTCTTATTTGTAAACCCTCTAGAAAGGTAACATTCTAAATGAGTGTTTGAAATCCTTTGACAAGGTCACTTCTAACAAAGTGCAAGACTCTAACAAGTCTGAGGGAAATCCCTTAACCAGGTCACATCTAGCAATGTGTTTGTAATCTTTAACAGGATTTGCTTTTAACCGAGCATACTCTAGAAGGGTATATTTCTTAGTGGGTCCGAAATTCCACAGCGGTTTTTCCCTGTTTGGGTTTCCACATTAGATTTGGTGTTGAATGTGTTATGATGTCTTATGCATTTCTTTTTATGAGTTTGAATAATTTACTATCATAGTTGCATATCAGTAGAGGTTACCGAGGTTGAACCTGATAAATAAATTGAATTGTGAGTTTTTATGATTCACCCCCCCCTCTTATCTTAACTAACAATTTGGTCTGGTACCTATCTAGGTTATGGACCAGTATCATGTTAACATGTTCTCTACACGTTGTCGGGATGATTTATGGATTGGTTATTGTTGTTTTGGTCTAAAGCCCATATTGCATATCATTGTAATATGAATGTATGTAATGATCTTATTGTAATATCTTTTAGGTGGCCGACCTAATTGGTTTAGGCCTTAGGGTTTGTATAAAGTGATGTAAGATCTCATTGTAGATCATGGAATGGGAATGAAATGTATGTTCATGGTCATGGAATGCAATATCATATGAGAAGGAGATTTGGTGGATCATAGATGGTCAAATTGGGTTTAAGTAAGAGGTCAAAGGCCTCTGGTATTGAGCTTAATCGGGACTGTAATCAGGCATGGTAGATGCTATCTCTAGAAGTTCATTCTATTGGATTGTTATCCAATTATCTTGAGGTGGTTATAACCTCTTTGTAGTCAGTGAGACTCTTTTGTAATGAGCAATACACTCTAGGTAGTGTGCCTTCCTACATGTGCAGGCCCCTCATTATATCACATACTTTCTGCAAAAGTATCATCTCACTGTGGGTAGGCTTCCTACCGTGGTTTTTCCCTTTACCAGGTTTCCCACGTACAAAATCATGGTGTTATGTGGTATGGTTGAATTGTGTTAATTCTATGTTTCATTCTTAAGTTTTATTGTTTACCAGTATATGTTTCTACTATTCTAGTATTCAATGTTTATGTGCTCGGGTTAAAGGTTATAAAGTGGTTTAATTAATATAATCTGTTAACAATTGATTCGCCCCCTCCTCTCAATTGTTCACCAATTATCCTGACACTACATTCCTCCACATTTGATGATATGGTCTTATGGATTTGGATGTAATTTTTATGTTGTGTACATTGCACTCCTATCTTTTTATGTCCTTGGTGTTGCAACCAATATGGTTGCTGACTTCAATTGGCTAACAGTTTCCTTGTCTTTCAAAATTGGTCTAGAAAATTATTTACATTTCTCTATATTGATGCTTCAAGTGTTGTGTCTTGGAGGACATGTTTATAACTTTTGTGTTGTGTTAGTCCAATTTTTCAAAAGTTGGTGTTATCTACAAGTAGTGATCATGGTAATTTATGTTTGAATAGCTCTTTAGAATGAAGTGTTTAGTGTCAATTGTGTTTTTTTAGTGTGACCTTTATATGGAAATATGAAGGATTTGAGAATTTTTTTGTATGTTCAAGGAACATCCGAGAGTATTCTTTACATGATGCTAGATAATTTTGTTTGATGGTGCATTGTGACTAGAGTTTTTATTTAAAGCTATTTGTTCTGGTTTGATGAAAAAGAGTTGCTCTTCAACCTAGGGTGAATCCTTGGGTGTCTCTACTTTCCTTTAGGGTTGTGTCTACATTAGAGTTTTTCATCTAGAAGACATGTTTTGTGCAGACTAGTGATGTGCTACTTGGTGTATCTACATGTTACCTTATTGTCAACCTTTGGAGGATGTGTGATAGTGTGTAAATTATTCTAAAATATTTAGAAAAAAGTGATATGATGTTTTTAGGTCTTCTATGTCTATTGGATCGAACCACTTTCACTACAATTATATATTTGTGGCCACTTTTATAGGACCTATGTTTGTCCTTTGTTCTAGGCAACCTAATTGACATTTGTAATGAAGAAGATAGTATATATAGAATACCAAATTGATGTTGATGGCATGGAAGAGTGTGTGAATCAATGTGTGTGTTTCATTTATATGATTGTATCAATTGCAAAAGTAATTGATGTGAAGATGTGATACAGAAAGTGTGTGGTGATTGTTGTAAAGTTGGTTGCTTGAGATAAAGATTCAAGGATATCTTCACACTTGGAGATTGCCCGAGGAAATGTTGTTGAAGGATTATTAATTCCTAGTTCATATATTCATGTACCTTGCTTTGGTATAGTGAGTCTTCCGAGAAAGTTTTGTATCTTTCCTTGAGGCAATGAATCTTAGCCTATAAGTCCTTTGTATCTTACCCTGGGATAATGCATCTTAGCCTGCAAATCCTTTAGGGAGTAGTTTTCTTCCTTGGTAGTAAGCCTAAATAAATAGTGTAATCATTTCATATATTGTGAGTTGATTCTCACTATGGTTTTTCCCTATTTTTCTTTTCCACATAAATATAGTGTTCTCTTGTGTATGCAGATTCATTGTCTTATCTTTCATTGTTTCTCATAAGAATAAGGTTAAATTGTTCTTGGATTATGAAATAAAGTTTGAGTATTTGGCCAAAACTGATTCACCCTTTCCCCTCTTAGTCCAAAAGTAAGTTCGACAATTGGTATTAGAGACAAATTCCTCTAGAACAAGCTTAATTGCTTGAGGCATATAATGAACTTTACAATATTCCCAAGTTTAATAGCAAAAACTACTTCTTTTGGAAGACGAGGATGGAGTCATATTTGAACTTTAAGGGATTTATAAAAGTGAGGATGGAAGTTGTGTACTATGGATACTTGTTCTTGTATGATATTGATGTTGAACAAAATGTACCACTGAGAGGGGGGTGAATTAGTGGTTCCTAAAAATCTTTGACTTTTAAACCAAATCTTGATTACCGGTTAACACCCTAACCGCTAAGATTATTTATTGGCGAGGAAGAACAAACAATCAAATGCAAACACACAAAACCATACACCTCATAACACCAAATATATGAGGAAAACCCAGGATGGGAAAAACCTCGGTGAGCAATGTTGCTAGAGTCTACTACTCCAGTCTATCCTCACAATGAAACAAAGAATTACAAAGATTTTAGGGAACCAACCCAGGGAGAATCAACCCCTATTAATTTAGGGAGCCAATGTGGTGAAAACTAATAGATCAATTCAATACAATAGTTATTGCCTTGTTACAAATGGATTTTGTAACTCCTATTCAATTTCTATCCACTGGTTACACTCTGCTCTATTTCATCAGTTTCTCCACTACCAGTTTTCTATTAGCTCTCTTTGATCTCCCAATGGTCACTGTTGGCCTTCTACTCTTCTTTTGATCATCACATTGCACTATCTCACTCACGGATACCTTCTTACCAATTCAACCTCTATCGAGACACTTAACAGTTCAACGATTGCTCTGCCACTACCGGTAAAACCTCTTACTGGTTCTTCCTACTAACCCACACTTGGTCACTCTATTTTTCTGCAAAATAGCTATCAATCAGATAGTATCTCTTTTTGCTCAAGTTCTCTCTTCTCTCACACCTTGCATCCTACATCACACGATCCAATCTTCAGTCCATATATTTATATCTAGAGGTTCTAACCAAAAACACCATTTAAACAGTAGCATGCTAGGGTTTTCCTCCACCAACTCAATCTGCATCAATTTTGATCGAATTTTCTTTTCTGAGAAGATTCTGCATAACATCAATCACCATTCCCACCACCTCGCCTTCCAATATGAATTTTCTATTTTTGGCTATCTGTAACTATTTTTTTGAGCTTTTTCTATCATCCACCATTAATGGCTTAGTTGTTTCCTTTGACCACCATGCATAAGGGTCGGATTGTCCTATAGAATCAGATCCATCATCATGCCTCTTTATCTTTCTCGAGCCACAACAATCTGTCATTGATTCATGATTTTTGGGTTTTTCATTAATGTTGACCTACTTCATAACTACCACATTGGTGGTCACTTCATGGACCTCTACCTACTTGCCACCTGTGCTTTGACTACTGAGTTGGTTTGGCAACCTCTTTGGACTTGTTATGTCAAATTGACAATGTTTGCTAGCCAAGACACACTACTAGTTTAACACACCTTACCAGTATAACCTAATTAGTTCTCCTTTATGCTTGCTATCTTCTTCTTTATCAGTGGATTCATTTGGCGTGCCATCAACCATACCGGTCCTTCCATTTAGACTATTTACCAGTTGACCTGTTTTCCTACTTGCATGCTAGAGATCCTACTTAGCGACAGATACAATACTTCAAGTGTATCAGTAACATACCATTTTTGTCAGCATAAACAATTCATACTTCACCTCTAGTGTTGATGTGATTCTTGTAACATTCCCCCTCTTCATCACAATCAACATCCACCATAGTTGTTTCATGTCTTCTTGCATAGTCCATCCTTCATACCGGTTATCCAACAAATACTTTCTCACACATACCGATCACCTCTACTCACTCACCAGTTGACATCAATGACAACATAATTCCAACAATCTCCCTCTTTGGCATTGATGTCAACACACACCTGCTATACCGGGTTCTCTCCCCCTTTGATAGAAATGGCAAAGGAACCTTGGTCCGACACCAATCATACTATGAGAATGCAACCCTATTCTCCCCCTTTGTTAGTTATGGGATCAGGAGATGGACAAAATGAATCACAACTCATGCCTGCTACCAGTAGGGCACATTCTTGTCCTATGTCCATGCTTTAGGATTCAAGGGTCATAAAATGATAGCAATCGTTGACTCCCCCTGAACCATACATTTCTTTAAACATTAATTTCTGCAAGATGGTGGGACAACTCACAACTTTTATCTCAAGTACTCAAATATGCTCAAAGGAAGTGGCTTTGTAAGTATATCAGTAATCTGCTCACCGATTGGAACATACTCTACAATGACCTCCTTGTGTCATACCTTCTCCCTCAAGAAGTGATACTTGATTGCAATGTGTTTTTTTCTTGAGTGCATCATCAGATTCTTGGAGATGTTGATTGCATTTGAGTTATCACACCAGATTGGAATAGGTTCTGGTATCTCCACCTATATGTCCTTCATTATTTGCTTCATCCATAACACTTGTGAACAACATGTAGCAGCAGCTATATACTCGGCCTCAATAGTGGATAATGAAACTAAGTCTTGCTTCTTGCTATGCCATGACACTAACTGATCTTCTAAGTAGAATGTACCTCCACTTGTACTCTTCTGGTCATCAATTCATCCTGCCAAATATGGATCAGTATAAGCTTGCAAAATGAAGTTTCCCTTCTTTAGATGCCACATGCCATAACTGATTGTTCCTTGCAGATACCTAAATATTCTCCTAACTACATTTAAGTGAGATTGCTTAGGAGCTACTTGAAATCTATCTGCCACACACATTGCCTACGCTATATCTAGTCTAGATGTTGTTAGATATAACAAATTGCCTATTGTGGATCTGTACCGGGTCTGACCCACTATCGGTGACTCATCATCCTTTCTTAGTTTGCATCCAGTCACCATGGGGGTACTCACTAGTTTGCAGTCCTCCATTTGAAACTTATTTAGCACATCCTTTGCATACTTGGTTTGTGAGATGAAGATTCCCTTATCTAGCTGTGATATCTGCAAAATAAGAAAATATGTCATCTCTCCAAGCATTGACATGTCAAACTCTGATTGCATCTGATTAGCAAAATCTTTGCAAAGAGTATCCTTATTGCCTCCAAAAATGATATCATCCACATACACAACCACAATGATCATGTCGTTTCCTTCTACTTTAATGTATAAGTTGCTTTCAGCACTCCCCTTTTTGAATTCTTTCTCCTTTAGGTACTTATCTAGCCTAGATTACCTTTCTCTAAGAGCCTTCTTCAGCCCATACAAAGCCTTCTTCAACCGGCACACAAAGGTTTCATCATCATGTAACAAGAAACCTTTTGGTTTCTCCATATATACTTCTTCCAAATTTTCATTGAGGAAAACAAATTTAACATCCATCTAATACACTTTATATCCTTTGTAAGATGAAAAAGCTAGGAACATCCTTATAGATTCTAGTCTAGCTACTAGTGTAAATGTTTCCTCAAAGTCAATACCCTCTAATTGAGAGTAACCCTGGTACACAAGTCTAGCCTTATGCCTATAAATATTACCTTCTTCATTCATCTTGTTCTAGTAGACCCATTTGGTACCAATGATGTTCTTGTCTACCGGTCGAGGAACTAATTCCCAAGTCTTGTTCTTCTCAATTTGTTGCAATTCTTCTTCCATGGCAGCCATCCACTTCTCATCTCTACTAGCCTCATTGAAGTTTCTGGGTTCCATTTTTGTCATGAGGCAAAAATTTACTTGTTCATTATCTTAGGATAACCTCCTTCTTGTTTGTACACCATCATATTTGTTGCCTATCATCTTATCCTCCAAATGATTATTCTGCACATATCGGTTGGGAGACTTATCGGTTTTATCTTCTAGTTCATTTTTAGACTGAACCTTATTGTCTTTATCAATGATATCATCACACCTGTAGTCTAGTGGTTGTCTTCCCTTGTGTAGATCTTCATCAAATCTAACATTGACACTCTCAATGACTCTTCTCAGCCTTTTATTGTAGCATTTGTATGCTTTACTATGAGTTGAGTAACCTAGGAAGATGCCTTCATCACTTCTGGAATCAAAACTGCCCAAACCATCCATGTCTCTCTTGATAAAACATTTACTTCCAAACACCTTGAAGTCTTTGACTGATGGTTTCTAGTCATACCACAACTCATAGGGTGTCATGTCACTTTGTTTTCTCAACTGCACCCGGCTTAGAGTGTACACTATAGTATGAATTGCTTCCTTCCAATAGATATCTGGTAAGTTTGCCTCATTCAACATAGTCCTAGCCATCTCCTTGACTGTCCTATTTTTCCTTTCTACCACTCCATTTTGTTGTGGTGTCCTTGGAGCTGAATACTGTCTCCAGATCCCATGTCTTTCACAGTAGTCCTCAAATTCATTGGATGTAAACTCTCCACCTCAGTCTGATCTAAGGCATTTTAGATTGTAACCACTTTCCTTCTCTACCATCTTTCGGAAGATCTTGAATCTATCATATGCTTGTGATTTATCTTGGAGGAAGTTGACCCATGTCATTCTTGAGTAATCATCTATGAAGACGATGAAATATCTCTCACCGGCTAGTGCTCTTGTCCTAGTTGGACCACATAAATTTGTGTGCACCAATTCTAAGGGCCTTAAGGTGTTATGTTATTTAGTTTGAAAAGACACCTTAGTTTTATTTCCTTTAACACATTCATCACAAAATATGCTTACCGGTTTAATGATCTCTAGTATATGTCTCACATAGCCCTTTTTGCTTACTCTGACTAGGTTGTCAAAATTTATGTGATCTAACGTTCTATGCCACAACCAACTATCCTCCACTTGTCACAAAATGCATTGGGATTCAAAACATTCTTTTAGATTGTATACATTTCCATCTGTTCTCTTACCTTTTGCTACCACCTGACCGGTACTCTCCTTCCTTATCTAGCAACTAGTAGAGTCAAAAGTGAACTTATAACCTTTGCCACACATCTGACTTACACTCAATAGATTATGCTTATCCCTTCCACATAATACACATCATGAGCTTTCAATTTTCCATCAATATTCAAAGTACCTTTTCTCTTTATCTTGATTGATGAGTTGTCTCCAAACCTCACTGAACCACCATTCCAATCTTCTAACTTGATGAGCTTTTTCTTGTCTCTAGTCATGTGATTGGAATAACCACTGTCAACTACCCATAGATTCCTTCTTTCAGCATATAGGGCAATCTGCACAATTAGGCTTGATTCTGATTTGTCCTTGTTCTTCTCAACCCAAACCTGTTGAGTTTCTTTCTTCTTTCCTATAGTAACATCATGTTTCAGTTCAGTTGCCAGTTCTTGATCAGGAGATGTCTTTTTTTGCTTGATTTTCCTATTTTGGCAATACTTTGCAGTATGTCCATGCCCATGACAGTTACAACACTTCACATTCATATTGAAAGATGAGGTTGAAAACTTTTTATAGGAAGCCAGTTGACTTCTCCTACACTCATAACTCCTATGAACCAATCCATTACATTGATAACACACAACTTCCATATCTTGAAGTGCAGTAAATGGATTTCTATTTGCAAAACTAATAGGAGGCTTGTTCATCAATCTACAATCAGATATCCTATGACCAAACTTGTTACACCGGTAACAATAACCAAGAAAGTTTGAAACATACCGGTTTGATTACTTTGAATTTTCAAACCTTTGTCTCATTGGGGGTCTTCTTCTCAAGTTTCTGACTCTAGTGAACCCTTCATGATCAACCTTTCCTTTTCTCATCAGATTTGTATTCTGGTAAATTGAGTGTGGTGTCTAGTACATTGATTGAGTATGTCGATTTGTAGGGCGGTTTCTCGCAACTTCTACATAAGTCTTCTTATCAGTATCCTTGATTACAGTGAATGTTTTCTTCACTTTTCCTTCACCGGAGGAATTATATTGAATCTATTTACCAAAAATTTCCTTGCTATTCGAACTTTGACCTTTTTTAAATACTAAGCCACTGGAGTCTTTTGATTGCTTCTGTTTGCTCAACATTTTGTCCAGAGCTTCGGTGCTACCTTCATTTTACCTTCTCATTTTTAGCTCCTCCTTGATCTTCTCAAGTTCCTTTCCGAGCTTAACTATTTCTCCCTCTAGATCTTGTCCCTCCTTTTCTATTTTTAACAAGTCACAGGATGTGACTTCACATATTCTTTTAGCCTTTTCCAACTGGAGTTTCAAATCAGCAATCACTTGATCAGACTTATCCAAGGATTTCTTCAAAAAGTCTTGTCCTTCTATAGTAGTATGCCTGACCTTCTTGAGTTCTCTTCTTGTTTTTCTCAATTCTTCAAGAGAACTTATGAGCTCACCTTCTAGATCCACCTCACCTTGAATGTATTCATCTTCCTCTTTTTAATTTACTGGTTCATCTACTACCATAAAGAGATTAAACACTCTTTCTCCCTCACAATAGTTGTCTCCCGATGCACTTTCTTCATTAGTTATATCTTCCTGAAAGCTGTAGAGACTGTTCTGCTTCTGATATTTCCTTCTTCCTTTCTAGTAGACCTTCTTTTATTGTTTCCTTCCCAAGGGTCTGCTGGTTCTTTGTAGCTCTTTGCCATCATTTTCATCATAGGGACATTTTGAGACAAAATGTCCTATCTTTCCACAATTAAAACATTTTAGAGGTAGTTTACCCTTGTACTTACCAGATCCTCTCTTGAGCTTCCTCATGAAGTTTTCTAATTTTGCATCAAAGTCTTCACTGGATTTCTTATGTGTAACATCTTCTTTGCCTTTCTTAATAGAGTTGAAATCAACCTCTCTCTTAGAAGCTCCTTCACCGGTTGTCCTTATTTCATATGTAGTTAAGGAGCCAAATAACTCATCCATTGAAAATGTTTTCAGATCCTTGGCTTCTTCAATAGCTGAGACCTTTGTATCATATTTGGAAGTGAGTGATATGAGAACCTTCTTGAAAATAACTTCATCTGCTACTTCTTCTTCTAGCCCTCTAATAGCATTCATAGTTTCATCTACCATGTGAAGATAATATATTATCTTTTCTTCTTCTCTCATCTTCAAGCCTTCAAGATGACCTCTTAGAGCTTGCAGTTTGGCTTCCTTGACTTTGGCATCTCCTTCAAACAATCTCTGCAAATTATCCCAAGTCTCCTTGGCAAATGAGCAATGCATGAATTTGACAAACTCATTATCTGACAACCCACTTAAAAGGGCATTCTTGGCTTTAGAATTGTTTTCATATTCCCTCTTTGCATCCAGATTAGTAGGAGGATCATTCAGGATGGTGTATCCATTCTTAACAGACATCCACACATAAAAACCAAGAGAGGAGAGATAGGTCTCCATTCTTCTGCTCTAGAAGGCATAGTCAGTTCCATCAAACATGGGGGCTTTTGAGGAGTCAAACTCATTTCTTACCATTTTTTTTTTAACCATAATATACCCAAGCTAGAGAAAAATTTGACCAACTAGGAACCTAATTCTCTGATACCAATTGTTGAACACAATGTACCACTGAGAGGTGGGTGAATCAGTGGTTCCTAAAAATCTTTGACTTTTAAACCAAATCTGGATTATCGGTTAACACCCTAACCACTAAGATTATTTATCAGTGAGGAAGAACAAACAATTAGATACAAACACACAAAAGCCTACACATCATAATACCAAATATATGAGGAAAACCCAAGATGGGAAAAACCTCGGTGAGCAATGCTACTAGAGTCTACTACTCCAATCCAACCTCATAATGAAACAAAGAATTACAAAGATTTTAGGGCACCAACCCAAGGAGCATCAACCCCTATTGATTTAGGGCACCAACCCAAGGAGCACCAACCCCTGCACCAAGCACCAACTTGGTGAAAACCAATAGATCAATTCAATATAGTAATTATTTCCTTATTACAAATGGATTTTGTAACTCCTACTCAATTTATGTCCACTGGTTACACTCTGCTCTATTTCACTAGTTTCTCCATTGCCGGTTATCTATTAGCTCTCTTTGATCTCCCACCAATCACTACTGGCCTTCTACTCTTCTTCTAATCCTCACACTACACTATCTCACTCACAGATGCATTCTTACCAATTCAACCTCTATCGGGACACTTGACTATTAAGACTCTTAAGAGTTCACCGATTACTTTGCCACTACCGATAAAACCTCTTATTGGTTCTTCCTGCTAACCCACACTTGGTCACTCTATTTTTCTGCAAAATAGCTATGAATCAAATAGTCTCTCTTCTTGCTCAAGTTCTCTCTTCTCTCACACCTTGCATCCAGCATCACATGATCCAATCTTCAGTCCACATATTTATATCTAGAGATTCCTACCAAAAACATCATTCAAATAGTGGCGTGCTAGGGTTTTCCTCCACCAACTCAATCTACATCAGATCTGATTAGATTTTCTTTTCTGAGAAGATGATCTACATCATGTCAATTAGCACTGCCATCACCTTGCCTTCCAATATGCATTTTCTATTTTTGGCTATCTGCAACTGATGTTTCAAGCTTTCTTTGTAATTCATCATTAATGGCTTAGTTGTTTCCTTTGACCACCATGCACAAGGGTCAGATTGTCCTGTAGAATCTGATCCATCATCATGCGTCTTTGTCTTTCTCGAGCCGCAACAATTTGTCATTGATTTGTGATTTATGCATTTTCCATTAATGTCGACCTACTTCACAACTACCACGTTGGTGGTCACTTGACGGACCTCTGCCTACTCTCCACCTGTCATTATTGTGGACATCCATCTCTGCTCTGACTGCTGAGTCAGTTTGGCAACCTCTTTGGACTTGTTATATTGGATTGACAATGTTTACCGACCAAGACACGCTACCGGTTTAACACACCTTATTGGTATAACATAACTAGTTCTCCTTTATGCTTGCTATCTTCTTCTCTCTCAGTGGATTCATTTGGCTTACCATAAACCATACCGGTCCTTCCATTTAGAATGCTTACCAGTTGACCAGTTTGCCTGTTTGCATGCCTGAGATCCTACTTACCGATAGATACAGTACTTCAAGTGTACCGGTAACATACCATTTCTGTTATCTTAAACATTTCATCCTTTATACTGGTGGTTTGCACATACTTCACCTCCATTGTTGATGTGATTCTTGTAACATTTCACCTTTTCATCACAATCAACATCCACCATACCGGTTTCATGTCTTCTTGCACAGTCCATTCTTTATACCAGTTATCCAACAAATAATTTCTCACACATACCAATCATCTCTAGTCACTCGCCAGTTGACATCAATGAAAGCATAATGCAAATAATTGATGCTATAAATTATTTTGTCAAATATTCAGTGGTGTAGAGATGTTGCTAATGATATTTTTTCGGTAATATGTGTTGTCATTGATGTGAATTCAATTTCTGATAATATATGTTTTCCTATGCATGGTTTCT
The DNA here is from genome assembly GCF_030272615.1 of Cryptomeria japonica. NCBI lineage: Eukaryota > Viridiplantae > Streptophyta > Pinopsida > Cupressales > Cupressaceae > Cryptomeria > Cryptomeria japonica. Next base: position 33,243,015 of record NC_081408.1, on the reverse strand, counting down.
CATTGGTGACAGATCATGAGATATCATTGATGATATAGTGATTGGTTGGAGAGAGTAACTAGTGCAATAATGAAAATATATATTGTCCTTGATCATATGGATCATAAAAAATATGGGAGATTTCTACCTGATCGTTGTTGATTAGTATGTTATACTACTTGGTACTAGGTGTTAACATTGTAATTCAATGAAGACTTTTGGAATACTAATGGATGATTGTGGATAGTGTAGATTGTTATGTCAAGTACCATTATGGTGACATCGAATGAATAATGGTCTAAGGATTGTTGTAGATTGTGTTGACATTAACAAAGGATCTCAGGTTTTGGTTGAACAAATGTTTCATATCCACCCTCTTGGTGTTTATATCTAACATAATATGGTGACATGTTTCTCTATTAGTTGTATACTATTGATACTTGTTCTTGTATAATATTGATATTAATAATTGTTCCATCAGATATGTAGTGGTATAGAGATGTTGTTAATGATATTTTTATTGATATCCATCATAAATTTGGTATGAATTTTGTATTGCCTTCATATATAAGTTTTCTAAACAATTTAGACGGAAAAGCTTCAAGATAGACTTCATGAATATCACCCACAATATAATCTTAGATATCCTTGTAAAAACCACTTGGAAACCCATCACAACAAGGGTCTTTATCACCAACCATTATGTTCACAACCTCATTAATATTCACAATGGAGAAGAATTAATCATAGAATTTTCTTCTCCCTAACGAAAGCCAATAAGGAACAACCTGAATAAATTCTTGAAGATAATGCTCCCTTTCAAAAGAGTTGTCCTAATATATGAAAACTTTCTCATAATGATTGATGAATGCTTGGAGAATATATAACAACTTAGTGAGTATAAAATGTTCCTCTATTTTTTTGATTCCATGAGAAGTGTAACAAGCTCTAAGAGGTTGAGAATATTCCTTTGAATATTTATCACCAATTTTGAGCTAGTGAAGTCTTGATTTGATCTGAGCACCTATTGTATAATGGTTGTCAACAATTTTCTTTTATTCCTAAGCTTCACAACTAAAACCTACAAATTAAGGGATAAATAGTTGGAAATGAGATCCTTTATGACATGATAAAGATCCAAAGTGGTAGCCTCGTATGCGAACCTCCTCAAAATGGTTATTTGGTAACCATATATTTATATAAAGTGAGACTTGTATTATATAGCTCTATTCCACCATACAGTCCACTTAGTTAGCTAAGTAGGATAGTGTTCAAGATTCTAAGCTCTCTTAATATGATCAAATGTAGGTTGATAAATCATAAAAGAAGTATTAAAAAATAATTTGATACTTGCAATTTTAGGATTGTCCCACTTACTGTTTAATTTTTATATTGATGAGATAGTGGTTTGGGAATGTAACTTTTGGCAATGAAATAATCAAAAGGGAAGAAAAAAAAGAAAATGATTAAAAATGATTTTATGGGATCATCATATGGTTAATTATTTTAAAGACCCTATCAGAGCTAGCCTAGATTTTTCTCTAAATATGCCAAATAGGTTGAGTATGCTAATTTCCCAAACTGGGGACATAAAGATCCAATTTATTGAAAATATAAAACAATGCCTCCCATTCACCAGTTGTCTAATAAAAAAGAAAAGTACCATCTTTTTCATATTCTATTTTTTATGATATTAAAATTTCTACATAAAACCCAAGTGTCTAGAGGAATTGAATATAAAATCCACTACTACATAAAAGATCTCTCCACAACATCCTTAGAAACATAAGCATTAATGATTCTAAAAGAATGATTTTAAACATCCATAAGTATATAGATCAAGCGATGAGCTAGATAAAATGTATGGTCCACCACATATGACTACCACCATGGTGAACAAAAATTAACCACGCATCCATGGCCTACTTCATGATTTCTACTGAATGGAAGACGAATTGACTAGATAATGCAACATGCTAAAAAAAAGGGACAAAACCTAAAATATTAACTTCTTACAAATAGTAAACATCTATAGAAGAATGCTTCCAACAAGTATCCCATATGTAATACTTCTTAGAGAGATTAGTGAAACTTCAGACATTCCAGGAGTGGAAATTTATGGATGAGAGTTGAGAATTCCATTGTTATCCAACTCTTCTAAGGTGAAAAAGTGATCCTACAAAAACTTTAGGTAGAAATTTAGTTGAATTGAATGTTTGGTGAAGAATCTCTCCTCCACCTTTTAGAAATAGACTTATCTTCATCCAAGCAACCAAGAAGGTTGCATGAGTGTCATAGAATTTTTTGGAATTTGGGAGGAAAGCCTAACATTTTTTACTAAAAATAGAGCAGGAATATTGGTTATGACATCATAAAAAACCTAAGATAAGAATGTGCATCATTTGAATTGAAAAATATGTATTTTCCGTTATCAAAATGGTTTAAAATAATAGTAGACTTCTCTTACCAATATAAGACTCTTGATATTTTTTGTGAGTTCTTTCAAAGAAAACACTCTGTTGGATTGTTGGCATTGTCAAAACCAGTCGATCCAGAGAACTGGTATATGTGCTAAGATTTTTCATTGATGTCCAACACTTACCAGTGAAGCCACTAACCAGTGTAGTGGTATAGGTAAAGTGGTGTTGTTTTTTCAGTAAGAAAAAGCGATGACTTACAATACATGAAAACAACATTTATATTGAATGATCAAAGGTTCAATCAGCTTAAAGAAAGATAGACTAAGCCAACTAGTCTATCATTTAGGAAGATTGGTCACTTTGATGATGATGAAGTCACAAAAGGTGACTCAGGCAAGAAAACTTGAAGTTGTATGCAAATTGGTAACTCATTGGAAAACAGGTGAAGAGACTTGATGCTAGTACAACAAACCAACAATTAAAGGATGAACCGGTAATATAGAAGTGTAGTGGCATACCGGTACACCGGTATGATAGAAGGAAGACAAGTAATCACCATTAATCTTGGAGCGGTGATCAGTTATTCAGTTGCGGTGGGAAAGGATGAGTTGGTGAGCTTGTGTCTACACCAAATCACATGTTGGTAAGGTCATATTTTAGTTATCATGCAGTCAAGCATGATTGCATGCGAATTTTTTGGTTCGCACTTATTTAACTGAACATGACTCAAAAGTTTCTATCTTTGGGAGATGCGATGGAAGAAGTTATTGAACACTTGGCATAATTGTTGTAAGGTGTGCAGAGAAAGAGAGGGAGATTTAAAATTTCAAATCTTTCAAAATCCATGATTTCTTTGATTGAGGGAATGCCTGAAAGTGCCAACAGAAATTTTATAAAGTGTTCTTGAGTTAGTTTATAAGTTTTTTATCGTGACATTTGAAACAAGGAAATATTGTTGAAGGTGATCCAAGGTGAAGAGTAGAGAGAGATGAAGTGCTAAGAGGTTTTAGCACAGTAGATTGTGTTTGAGGTAGACTGGCTGAGTGCAGAGCCGAATGAAAGAGAATAGACTGAGTATAGAGCCAAAGGACAGAGAACTTCTAGAGTGAAGGGCCGAAGGTCAGAGGACCAGCAGAGTGCAGTGCCGAGGGATAGGTGATCGATTGAGTGAAGAGCCGAAGGTTTAAGAAGAAAACTGGTACTGTGTAGAGAAGACACAACTAGTGTGTATTGACTGTGATGCATATTGAGATCTGATCAAGTTATCATTAGTTAATTTAGCAGATCATCCATCTATTGCTTTCTAACCACTGCAACGTAAATCCCTTAGCTGGGTGGACTTTAACAAGTCCCTATTGTAAAATCCCTTAACTAGGTGACATCTTAATTGATATTATAAGTTCTTTAACTAGGCTACCTTTAACAGGGTAAATGCACTAACTAGCCTTGATCAGAATCCCTTAACTGGGTGGAACCTAACAATTTCTTTGTAATCTCCTGACAAGGATGGCTCCTTAATGGGCTTACTTCAGAAGAGTACAAATTTTGTGAGTTCCTACTCACACCGTGGTTTTCTCCGATTTGGGTTTCCATGAGATAACTTCTTGGTGTCACTTTCAACTTTTCATGCTTGCATATTTTACTTTAATGATTAAGTATATTGTTGGATTTAGATGAATGCAGATTTAAGTTAAAAGTTAAATTGTGAAAATTTGATTAAGTGTTGATTCACCCCTCCCCTCTCAGCACTAGTTGGGACTAACAATTGGTATTAGAACATCAGGTCCCTAGAATCAAAAGAAGCTTAATCGGCTTAGGGAGAGAGCCAAGATGATGTGTAAGGAGGGTCCTAAGTTCTGTAAGGAGAATTACACCTTATGGTGTGGAAGAATGAAACTCTATTTAAGATCCCTAGGTGAACACTACTAGAATCATGTGATCACAAAGTACAATGAAGCTTTAGGGACTCTTACTCCAGATCAGATCAAGGAAAGGCAAGATAATACTTTTGCTATGGATCTAATTGTTAGCACTCTTTCAGACAATGAATTTGCTAAGGTACAAGATTTGAAAACAACTTTTCAGATATGGAATAAGCTGAAGACAGTCTCTAGAGGAGATCTGCATGTTCAAAAGGGCAAAGTAGACATTTTGAGAGGAAAATATGATGAGATGCGGATGCAAGAAGGAGAAAACATAGAGCTGAAAGATGATAAAGGATGTAGTAAACTCCATTAAAAGTGCTAGAGGAAAGCTTGAGGAGGAGGATGTGGATAGAAAAATCCATAGAACCTTACTACCACAATATGCAATAAGGGTCTCTAATATCCAAGAACTCTGATCCTTGGGAACAGTCAATGTAAGTCTTGACTCACTCGTCGGTAAGTTGACTTCTTTTGAGTTGAGCAATTATGACAACAACGTACCAAAGATTGATGCTTCTTTCAAAGCATCCATGATGCATGCACCAAAAAGGAGAAGCAAAGAAACCGATAGTAGTTCTACTACTAGAAGTGGTCATTCCCATAAAAATGACAATTTGCTATCTGAAGAACAAGAGAAAGATGAAATTGAAGCTCTATTAATAGGAAGATTGCCAAGAGGTAAAGGAAAATACAAAGGTAAACTACCCTTAAAGTGCTTCCCCTATAATAAGATAGGTCATATTTCTTAAGATATCCTGACAATGATAGAGACATGAAGGATAATTTCAGAAGCTCCAGAGACAAGAGCAAAAAGGAATGTTATCTTGCAGAAGAAGGAGCCACTGATGAAGAATCAGAGGGATTTGATGGAGATGACATTGCATTTGTGGTTGTCAAGGAGGACAACACATACAAAGGAGATATGGAATTGATTTTTAGCACAAACCGGTGTGGAGAATGGGTAATCGACAGTGGTTGCACTCGCCACATGACCGATGATAGGAACAAATTCCTTAGCATGGAGGACTGTAATGGAGGAACTGTGAGATTCAGAAATGATGCCCCTTGTGTAGTAAAAGGTAAGGGGTCTATAGCCCTGAACGATAAGACAAATTGTGATGATGTCTATTAGGTAGAAGGATTAAAATATAGTTTGTTAAGTGTTGCACAAATTAACAATAAGGGTTACCGATTAGAGTTCAATGAAGGAATATGTAAAATAAATGACAAATCATGAATTTTGATTGCCACTGGTAAACAGTCAAGAGGCAATCTATTTCATCTAGACACCACCATAGGTAATTGTCTAGTGGCCCCATGAGAACCAATAATTTCAATGGAGAATGGTATTTTATGTTGTTCGAGGATGACTTCTCAAGAATGATGTGGGTTGTATTTTTGAAGGAAAAATTTGAAGCCTTTCACGTGTTTAAGGTGTATAAGGCTCGAGTAGAAAGAGGAACTGGTAATAATCTGAAGTGTTTGAGATTAGATAGAGGAGGAGAGTTCACCTCTCAAGAGTTCATCAATTACTATGAGGAACAGGGGATTATGAGACAAATGTATGCACCTAGAATAACTCAGCAGAATGGAGTTCCTAAAGAAGAAACAAAACTCTTACTGATTATGCAAGGACTCTAATGATACAGAAGGACATCCCAAATATCTTCCGGAGAGAAGAAATAAGCACTATTTTATACACTTTGAACTAGATACAAGTAAACAAAGGGACAAATAAAACTCCCTATGAATTATGGAGTGGATACTCACCTAATGTTTGTTATTTCAAAGTATTTGGAAGTAGGTGCTATATCAAGAGGGATGAGTAAACTGAAAAATTTGATCCCAAGATTGATGAAGGAACCTTCTTAGGTTACTCAACAAAGAGAAAGGCATACTGATGTTTAAAAAAAAGGACCAGTAAGATTGGGGAAAGTGAAAATGTCAGAGTAGATGAGTACTTTGAGAAAAATGAACAGAACAATAAGAGTGAATCGGAGGACTATAAAGGGTTCGAGTACAATGTACCAGTGGAACCTACTAAAGAAGATCTTATTGAATTGGCTAATGAAGAAGCCTATGAAGTAGAACCTGTACAACTAGTAGAAGAAGCTCCTAGGAGAGAACCGATATTGGCCAAATATGTCAGAAATAATCACTCTGCAGAAAAAATCATCAGTGACAAGCATGCAGGAGTTCTAACTAGAAGAAGAAGTAGAGAGAGTGGGTGTATGCTCTCCATTTTTTATTCCAAAATAGAAAGGGAGGTTCTAAAAGATGGTGACTGGGTGAAATCCATGGAAGAAGAACTGGAGAAAATTGAGAAAAATGATACATGGACTCTCGTGCCCAGACGGAAAACAAAAATGTAATAGGCACCAAGTGGGTGTTCAGAAATAAAATGGATGAAACCGGTAAAGTGATAAGAAACAAACCAAGAGTGGTCTGTAAGGGCTATGCTTAAGAAGAAGGTTTGGATTATGGAGAAACCTTCGCACTGGTGGCTAGGCTGGAAGGGGTCAGAATTTTGCTAGCCTATGTTACTTATAAAAGGTTTAAAGTATACATAAGGCAACCATAAGGGTTTGCATCTAAAGATGGGAGGAATATGGTATGTAGGTTGCAGAAGGCTTTGTATGGGCTGAAACAAGCATCGAGAGCTTGGTACAAGAGGTTACACTCATATCTGCTAAGCATAGGGTTCAAAACAACCAGTGATAACAGTAACCTATATCTGAAGAATGGAGCTGAAGGATAACACCTATTTGCTGAGATCTTTGTAGATGACATCATCTTTGGACGAGATGATGAGATGAGTAGAAGCTTTGCAGAACAAATGTAGCAAGAATTTGAGATGTCCATGATTGGTGAGATAAAGTTTTTTTTTGGCTTGCATGTCTCTCTATTAAAGAATGGCATCTTCATCAGTCAAACTAAGTACATAAGGAAAATTGTGAAAACTTTTGGAATGCAAGATTGCAAACCTATTGGAACTCCAATGGTTACAGGTTGCAAGCTATCTAAATATGATGAGGCTGAAGAAGTGAATGAGTCACTTTACCGGTCCATGATCGGTAGGTTACAATATGCAGTGCATAGCAGACTGAACATAGCACAAGCTATTGGCTTGGTTGCCAGATTTTTTGCAAATCCGGAAGAGACTTACATGATGGCAGTCAAAAGAATATTCAGATACCTAAAGGGGACTGATGAGTATGGTCTTTGGTATCCACATGAGGGAGACTTTAGTTTAAGTGTCTTCACTGATTTAGATTGGGCTGGAAACATCGATGACATGAAGAGCACTAGTGCAGGTGTATTCTTTCTCGGAGAGAGGATCGTATCTTGGATAATTCAGAAACAAAACTGCATATCTTAATCCACAGCTGAGGCTGAGTATGTAGCTATTGCAATCAACTGCACATAGATAGTTTGAATCAAGCAACTACTGAAAGGGATACAAGAAAAAGTGGTTGGATTGGTAGTGATTCATTGTGACAACACTAGTGCCATTGACATATCTAAAAACCCAATGATGCACTCCAAAATGAAGCATATAGCCATCAAATATCACTATCTAAGGGAACAAGTTCAATAAAAGGAAGTGATGTTGGAGTACATACCAACAAAAGAGCAAGTGGCTGATATCATCACCAAGCCACTACAAAAGGACACCTTTGACTATCTCAGAGGAAAGTTGGGGGTTATGCCCCTCCATTCAGTAAAGTAAGCAAACTGGGTTCTAGATCAATCTGGTATGATTTCAAGTTTTCTTTTAGAAATGACTAGATTGATGAGTGTTGACTACTTCGATTAGGGGGAGCAGTCTTGTAAGTTTTCAGAATGGACTCTTTGGAATTGTTGTCAAAGGGGGAGATATGATTAGAGTGCTTGAGCATTGGTAGGTACTGATTAAGCTGAAGTTGTAGTATGAGAGTATGACCAGTGATAGGGGGAGATATTCTTAACTCAGGGTAGAAGTAATGACTAGAATGGTATAGAGATGAAGGAACATGCAACTAATTAGCCATATTTTGAAGTGTTTGCCATCAATGCCAAAGGGGGAGATTGTTGGATTGTTGGCATTATCAAAACCAGTCAATCTAGAGAATCAGTATATGTACTATGATTTATCATTGATGTCCAACATTTACCAATGAAGACCCTAACCGGTGTAGTGATAAAGGTAGAGTAGTGTTGTTTTTTAAGTAAGCAAAAGTGATGACTTACAATACATGGAAACAACATTGGTATTGAATGATCAAAGGTTCAATCAACTCAAGGAAAGATAGACTAAGCCAACTGGTCTATCATTTAGGAAGATCATTCACTTTGATGATGATGAAGTCACAAAAGGTGACTCAGGCAAGAAAACTTAAAGTTGTATGGAAACCGGTAACTCATTGGCAAACAGGGGAAGAGACTTGATGCTAGCACAACAAACCAATAATTAAAGGATGAACTGGTAATATAGAAGTGTAGTCGCATACTGGTACACCGGTATGACAGAAGGAAGACAGGTAATCACCATAAATCTAGGAGAGGTGATCGGTTATTCAGTTTTGGTGGAAAAGGAAGAAATGGTGAGCTTGTGTCTATGCCAAATCACATGTTGGTAAGGCTAAATTTCAATTATCATGCAGTCAAGCATGATTACATGTGGATTTTCTAGTTCGCACTTATTTGATTGAACATGACTCATAAGTTTCTATCTTTGGGAGATGCGATGGAAGAAGTTATTGAACAGTTGGCAAAATTGTCGGAAGATGCACATAGAAATAGAGGGATATTTTAAATTTGAAATCTTCCAAAATCCATGATTGCTTTGATTGAAAGAATACCTAAAAGTGTTGGCAGAAATTGTATAAAGTGTTCTTGAGTTCATTCATAAGTTTTTGATTGTGAAATTTGAAACAAGCAAATCTCGTTGAAGGTGATCCAAGGTGAAGAGTAGAGAGAGAGGAAGTGCTAAGAGGTGTTAGCATAGTAGAGTGTGTTTGAGGTAGACCAATTGAGTGCAGAGCCGAAGGAAAGAGAACTAGCTGAGTATAGAGCTAAAGGATAGAGAACTGATAGAGTCCAGGGCTGAAGGTCAGAGCACCACCAAAGTGTAGTGGTGAGAGTTAGGTGACTAGTTCAGTGAAGAGCCGAAGGTGTAAGAAGAAAATCAATGTTTATTGAGTGTGATGCATATTGAGATTTGATCAAGCTATTAGTAGCTAATTCAGCAGATCATCCATCTACTTCTTTCCAACCACTGCAACTTAAACCCCTTAGCCAGGTGGACTTTAACAAGGCCCTATTGCAAAATCCCTTAACCAGGTGACATCTTCATTGATTTTCTAAGTCCTTTAACCAGGCTACCTTTAGCAGGGTATATGCATTAACTGGCCTTGATCAAAATCCCTTAACTGGGTGGCACCTAACAGTGTCTTTGTAATCTTCTAATAGGGATGGCTCCTCACTGAGCGTACTTTAGAAGCATACAAATTTTGTGAGTTTGTACTCACACCATGGTTTTATCCCATTCGAGTTTCCATGAGATAACTTCTTGGTGTCACTGTCAACTTTTCATGCTTGCATATTTTACTTCACTGATTAAGTATATTGTTGGATTTATATGAATACAAATTTAAGTTAAAAGTTAAATTGTGAAAATTTGATTAAGTGTTGATTCACCCCTCGCCTCTCAACACCAGTTGGGAATAACAATTGGTATCAGAGCATTAGGTCCCTAGAATCAGAAGAAGCTTAATTGGATTAGGGAGAGATCCAAGATGATGTGTAAGGAGGGTCCTAAGTTCTCTAAGAAGATTTACACCTTATGGTGTGGAAGAATGAAACTCTATTTAAGATCCCTAGGTGAACACTACTAGAATCATGTGATCATAGAGTACAATGAAGCTTCAGGGACTCCTACTCTAGATCAGATCAAGGAAAGGCAAGATAATACTTTTTCTATGGATCTAATTGCTAGGACACATTCAGATAATGAATTTGTTGAGGTACAAGATTTGAAAACAACTTTTCAGATATGGAATAAGCTGAAGATAGTCTATGGGGGAGATCCCCATGTTCAAAAGGACAAATTAGACAGACTGAGAGGAAAATATATTGAGATGAGGATGCAGGAAGGAGAAAACATAGAGCCGTGTAGCAAGAGGATAAAGGATGTAGTAAACTCCATTAAAGTGTTGGAGGAAAGCTTGAGAATGAGGATATGGATAGAAAAATCCTGAGAACCTTGCTACCACAATATGCAATAAGAGTCTCTACTATCCAAGAACTCAGATCCTTGGGAATAGTCAATGTAACTCTTGACTCACTGATCGGTAAGTTGACTGCTTTTGAGTTGAGAAATTATGACAACAACGTACTAGAGATTGATGCTTCTTTCAAAGCATCCATGATGCATGCACCAAAAAGGAGAAGGAAAGAAACCGATAGTAGTTCTACTACCAGAACCGGTCATTCCCATGAAAATGATAATCTGCTATCTGAGGAACATGAGCAAGATGAAATTGAAGCTCTATTGGCAGGAAGATTGCCAAGAGGTAAAGGAAAATACAAAGGTAAACTACCCTTAGAGTGCTTCTCCTGTAATAAGATAGGTCATATTGCTTCAAGATGTCCTGACAATGATAGAGATAGGAAGGATAATTTTAGAAGCTATAGGGACAAGAGCAAGAAGGAATAATATCTTGTAGAAGAAGGAGTCATTGATGAAGAATCAGAGGGATCTGATGGAGATGCCATTGCATTTGTGGTTATCAAGGAGGACAACACAAAGGAAGGAGATATGGCATTGATTTCTAGCACAAACTGCTATGGAGAATTGGTGATTGACAGTGATTGGACTCACCACATGACCGATGATAGGAACAAATTCCTCAGCATGGAGGATTGCAATGGAGGAACTATGAGATTCGGAAACGATGCCCCTTGTGCAGTAAAAGGTAAGGGGTCTATAGCCCTAAATGATAAGACAAATTGTGATGATGCCTATTAGGTAGAAGGATTAAATAATAGTTTGTTAAGTGTTTTACAACTTAACAATAAGGGTTACCGGTTAGAGTTCAATGAAGGAATATGTAAAATAAATGACAAATCAGGAAGTCTAATTGCCACCGGTAAATAGTCAAGAGGCAATTTGTTTCATCTAGACACCACCATAGGTAATTGTCTAGTGGCTAAGGTTTAAGACAACTGGTTGTGGCACAAAATATTATGTCATGTTAACTTTGATAGCATAGAAAAAGTGAGTAAGGAAAAATCTATTAGAGGTATGCCTGACATAGTAAAACCTGAAAATGCGATGTGTAAAGAGTGTCAACTAGGTAAGTTGACTGGGTCTAGTTTCAGTAGTAAAACTTTATATTGTTCATGGATAACTTCTCAAGAATGATGTGAGTTGTATTCTTGAAGGAAAAATCTAAAGCCTTTCACATGTTTAAGGTGTTTAAGGCTAGAGTAGAAAGAGGAATTGGTAAGAATCTCAAGTTTATGAGATCAGATAGAGGAGGAGAGTTCACCTCTCAAGAGTTCATGAATTACTATGAGGAACAGGGGATTATGAGACAAATGTCTGCACCTAGAACACCTCAGCAGAATGGAGTTGGTAAAAGAAGAAACAAAACTCTTACAGATTGTGCAAGGACTCTAATGATACAGAAGGACATCCCAAATATCTTTTGGAGAGAAGAAATAAGCATTGTTGTATACACTTTGAACTGGATATAGGTAAAGAAAGGGACAAATAAAACTCCCTATGAATTATGGAGTGGATACTCACCCAATGTTTGTTATTTCAAAGTATTTGGAGGTAGGTGCTATATCAAGAGGGATGAGTACAGTGGAAAATTTGATCCCAAGAGTGATGAAGGAACCTTCTTAGTTACTCAACAAAGATAAAGGCATACCAGGTGTTTAAACAAAAGGACCGGTAAAATTGTGGAAAGTGCAAATGTCAGAGTAGATGAGTACTTTGAGAAGAATGAACATAATAGTAAGAGTGAACTGGAGGACTATAAAGGGTTCAAGTACAATGTACCAGTGGAACCTACTAAAGAAGATCCTGTTGAATTGGCTAATGAAGAAGCCTGTGAAGTAGAACCTGCACAACCAGTAGAAGAAGCTCCTAGGAGAGTACCGGTATTGGCCAAATATGTTAGAAATAATCACTCTAGACAAAATATCATCGGTGACAAGATGCAGGAGTTCTAACCAGAAGAAGAAGAGAGAATGGGTGTATTCTCTCCATTTTTGAGCCCAAAATAGAAAAGGAGGCTCTAAAAGATGATGACTGGGTCAAATCCATGGAAGAAGAACTTGATAAAATTGAGCAAAATGATACATGGACTCTGGTGCCCAGACCGGAAAATGAAAATGTAATAGGCACCAAGTGGGTGTTCAGAAATAAAATGGATGAAACTGGTAAAGTGATAAGAAACAAAGAAAGATTGGTCTGTAAGGGCTATGCTCAAGAAGAAGGTTTGGAATATGGAGAAACCTTCACACTGGTGGCCAGGCTGGAAGGGGTCATAATTTTGCTAGCCTATGTTGCTTATAAAAGGTTTAAAGTATACCAAATGGATGTCAAATTGGCATTCTTAAATGGGGTGTTAGAGGAAGAAGTATACATAAGGCAACCGAAAGGGTTTGCATTTGAAAATGGGAGGAATATGGTATGTAGGTTGTAGAAGGCTTTGTATGGGCTAAAACAAGCATCGAGAGCTTGGTATGAGAGGTTACACTCATATCTACTAAGCATAGGGTTCAAAATAACCAGTGATAATAGTAACCTGTGTCTGAAGAATGGAGCTGAAGGAAAACACCTAATTGTTGAGATCTTTGTAGATGACATCATCTTTGGGGGAGATTATGAGATGAGATGAAGCTTTGCAGAACAAATGTAGCAAGAATTTTTTGATAAGAAATTGTATAAAGTGTTCTTGAGTTCATTCAAAAGTTTTTGATCGTGAAATTTGAAACAAGCAAATCTTGTTGAAGGTGATCCAAGGTGAAGAGCAAAGAGAGAGGAAGTGCTAAGAGGTGTTAGAATAGTAGAGTGTGTTTGAGGTAGACCAACTGAGTATAGAGCCGAAGGAAAGATAACTGGTTGAGTACAGAGCCGAAGGACACAAAACCGATAGAGTGCAGGCATGAAGGTCAGAGGACCGACAAAATGCAAAGGGATAGGTGACCGGTTGAGGTAAGAGCCGAAGGTGTAAGAATAAAATTGGTGTGTATTGAGTGTGATGCATATTGAGATCTGATCAAGCTATCATTAGCTAATTCATCAAATCATCCATCTGTTGCTTTCCAACCACTGCAACTTAAATCCCTTAGCCGGGTGGACTTTAACAGGTCCCTATTGCAAAATCCCTTAACTGGGTGACATCTTAATTAATGTTCTAATTCCTTTAACCAGGCTACCTTTATCAAAATCCCTTAACTAGGTGGCACCTAATAGTGTCTTTGTAATCTCCTAATAGGGATGGCTCCTCACCAAGCGTACTTTAGAAGAGTACAAATTTTGTGAGTTCCTACTCACGCCATGGTTTTATCCCATTTGGGTTTCCACGAGATAACTTCTTGGTGTCACTATCAACTTTTCATGCTTGCATATTTTACTTCACTGATTAAGTATATTATTGGATTTAGATGAATGCAGATTTAAGTTAAAAGTTAAATTGTGAAAATTTGATTAAGTGTTGATTCACCCCTCCCCTCTCAGCATCGGTTGGGACTAACACAATCTTGTCTTTTTTGTTGAATCACTATTAGCCATTTATTATCATCTTCAATGTGTTAGCCTTAGAAGGACAAGAAGGGATAGAGACTCAAGGTAGAGATTTTATCCTAGGGGATACTAGAGGGAAATATTAGATATTATGCTTAGAATATTGGAACCAAAGGAATGTATTAGGCATATTTATATAGATACTTCACTAGGAATGATGAAGATTGCATATTTTAAAATCTATAAAATCTCTAAATTATTAATCCATTCTTATCACTTTGAAGCATGCGTTTTAGACCCTCAATTAAAGGAAGAGCTTGACTATCGGGATACTCATGAGACATCCATTGGTGAAAATCGTCAAATTGGTTATCCAATTTGGAAAGTTGTTCAACGGAAACTTCATGGAGAGCTTCTTCATCATTCGAAGGATTAGAGGAATTACCCATGTCCTCGTTAAAAAGGCTACCCAAATTAGGTTCCATCTCCTTGGTAGTTAAACCTCGGAAGGACTTAATTCTACGGCTTCTTCGAACGGGAATAGTGTAAGTAGGGCTTATTGTTGTAAAACTCATGCACTAGAAAGAGAGAAAAGATTTTGATCTTAGAGGTAGCAATTTTCAGTAAAACCAGCCAATCTTCCAGATTTAAGCTGTTAAATGCAATCATGACAGTCTCCCGAAATTTCGAAAAAAATGTCCGGGACCGTGGCGCTCGGAGTGCAACACGGTCCTTGCAACTTTTTTCGAAATTTGCAGGGATGAAAGGTATGATGATTTTAGAGCTAATCTGAAAAAATTGAGGGATTTTACGATTTGTAGATAGGCCAAATTAAAGTTGCAATCTCAAAATTGAACCCTATCAAGATTGTCGAAAAATGCACAATTTTGAATTTTGAAAAAGAGAGGGAAACTGAAATTTTGAATTTTATGATTTTAGAGGGAATGTCAAAAGCAGTGCAAGTTTTGAAATTTAAAAATTGACTCAATTTCACGCAAAATTCAATTTTGAAAGCGGAAATCAAGGTTGTTGTAATTAAGCACTTAATTTCAAAAGTCACAAATTGCAAGGATTTGAATAAAGCACTGAAATTTCGAATGAATGCAAACACACTTTTCAGATTTAGGACAGTAAGAAACCAATTTTGACACAAAATTTCAATTTCCACAATTTTTGAATGATTAGGAGCCTTAAACCAAGCAATCACAAGACCAACTTTGACTGTAATTTTGAAAGTGTTATAATTGACAAAATCAGCCAAAATTCTGGATTTTAGCAGGAAAATACAGCAAGATCTCACTCCCGAAATTTTGGAAAAAATGTCGGGGACGATGGCGCTCGGAGTGCAACACGGTCCTCGCAACTTTTTTCCAAATTTTCAGGGATGAAAGATATTGTGATTTTATTACAGAATCCAAAGTTACAACTGATTTGGAGATGTTTTGATCGGTCAAATTGTCAGACAAAGGTTGAATTAAGAGGGTTTCAAAAATTAGGGTTTTGACATTTAACCACTTAATTTTCAAAATTAAAGTAAAGATATGAATTGATAATTTATAATAGAAAAGCAGATCTGAAGCAAGCATTAATAATTAAACATTTCGCAAGTTCAATGTTCAAAAAAGAAATTTTAGGGTTTTTATGCAATCACCTCTAAAATTTTGCAAAAGATCAAACATGGAAATGTAATCAAGGAATCAATTTTCAGATCTAATCATGAATAATCAGAAAGGATGTTCACGTCGGGTTCACCAAAATGTAAAGCGAAAAATCGCGGTCGAACCCTAGTTGTTCTCCCCTCTTCCAACTCCGAGGAGAGAGAAGGGAGGTTCGCTAGGATTCGATGGTTTTCACTTAGGGGGAAGACTTTACATTCAAAAGAGGGGTTGAAACTCATAAGATTCAATCCCACACAATGTAAGATTGGATGCTAAATGAATTTCAATGGTTTGGAAAGCAAAGCTACCCTCTTTTGTAAAGAATGTTGATTAAGGAAATTAAGCTAAGGATGCATAGAAAGTCATAAAGATTCACTTATAAACTGAGTTTAGGTTATAGGATGAAGCTGCGGACCTGGAATTAGCAGTAGAATGTCGATACAGCGCTGTCCTGCAAATTTGAGAAAAAGTTGTCAGGACGATGGCGCCCGGCGCCACGGTCCTCCGAAAAATCCGCGAAACGAAGTGGGATCGGTTCGTCTCTGCACAAGGATTCCAAATCTTCAATCTCAGCCGCGTACCTGCAACCTACACACAGAAAAACAAAGATGATGGGGGGTTAGGGATTGGGGGTTTGCCTTTAGGTCAAACCCCGGTTTTGGAATTAACCAAGAAATGAGCAAGTGCTGTAAATGTAAATGACTGTAATGTAAAACAAGTACTAATACCTTGTTCTAAGGATGTTTGTATCCTTATGTGCAAAGGTTTAGATGTTGTATGTTATAGTATGTAGCATGTAATAAGTGATCTCCTCTTCAATGGTTGAATCCTTGACTTGAATGCAACACTTAGCCTTGAATGGAGACTTGGAATGATCAATTGCTTGAATGCTTGAATGCTTGAGTATAGTTTCCACACTTTTTCCGTCATGTATGTCTTTCTCATCTCCTTCTTACCCAATGAGAGAGAAAAATGTAGTTTATATACTTGTCAATTAGGGCTGATAGACTGATTTTCCCGACCTTAGGCCAACCAGGAAAGTATATTTCCAAATTGCAATCAAAAAGACCCGATATCACTTAGGAAACCGGGCCCAAAATAGGACCCAGGGACCAGGGCGCTGGGCGCTCTGGTCCCACCTCCGGGACAGTGGGGTGCAAGGAGGTTCAGGCCAATGGTGCTTGAAAAATGCAGTTTTCAGTGTCGTGAGCAAGTTTTGGGGTCTCCATTCAGGTTGCGTGTTGCGTCGCCATCGTGAAGACCGAAATGCAGTCGAAATTGCAAGTGTCGCAATTTTAGGACGCTACAGGAATTAATTTATTTTATAATATTGAAATTATTATTTTATAGTTGATATGTTAAATAAAAAATTAAGGTATATACAGAGAAACTACAATCTTCGAAAGAACAAGTAGATTATATGCAATAAAATGTTAATGTAAAAGATTATACAATATACATTAAGGAAAATGATAATCAAATTGTCGAGAAAAATAGAAAACCTAGCTATTGGAAAAGTGATTAAAAATTAATGTATTAAGAGATCTTTTTTACAATACAAAAATAATTTTCATTTCTTAAGGAATTAAGATGGAAATTATTCTAAAATTTAATTTTATCATTCATTAATAAAAAGATAAAGTGGTGAGCAATAAATTCTTGTTCCAGTGTACAATCAATTTAAGATTTGTTAGTCCATGTCTATGTATAGGCAGAGACTAATCTTTTTGTCTCAACAAATCAACATTAACCTTATGTTGGTAACCATGCATAAAAGAAAAAAATAGACATGCCAAAGCTTGATTTTTCTATTTTTATCACTATTTAAAAATAATCATCTATTTGGCTTGTCATTGGACATTGCATATTTTCCTAGGGTTTCATTTTTTTGAAAAATATTAAAAAAAAATATTCAATATGAAAGAGGGTGAAGAAAATGTGCGGACAAGAACATTGTTTGCACCCTGAAAGACAATGGGAGTTTTCCTTTAAATAGGTGTAGCCATCTCTTAACCATAAAACTTATGTAATGCTAGGTTATAGTAAAACCTTAAAAAAGAGTGGGGCTATTTCTATCTCAAGGTGTACTTTTTGGTTATGCAAGCATCAAATAAATTTATACTCAAGTGTACAACAATATTTTAATAGAAAAGTTTTTATTTATTTTTTGTGCAATTATTAACTATGTTGCAAATATTCATTAATTTTCATTTTGCATTCATGCATACTAGGGTGGTTGCATTCCAATTTTCCCATTTTAAGAATATGCATAAAACCTTGGAGGTTGAATGCTTTCTTGTTTTTCCCTAGAAATACAAAGTCTTAAAATTATTCGATGAGCATTCAGTTGGAGAAGACATTAAAGAGGGTAAGTATGCCTTTGACTACCTCAATTATTATCCATTTATTAGGATTAAGGTTCCATCTACCTTGTAAATAATATGGCATGGTTCTAACATCCTTGGAAAGTGTCCTAATGCACTTAAGATGTATTATAAAAATAATTTGTAATATTTAATTCTCACTATTGTTTGTAATATTCATAAGGAGTGATGGGTTCCACTAGCAATGGTAAAAGTGGGTTGTGAACACAACTATTTAATATTATTTTTTCAATTGTAGACATCTAGAATAAGATATTTAAAGACTTAGGAAATGAATAAATGAGTGACATTTATTCTTCTCCAAGTCTGAATATGGATAGGAAACAAGTGTCTCTTGGTGTCTAGTTCTTGAACTCGTTCCATTCTATGAATTCATCCTTTTGGGTTTAGAATATGTGAAACAATTGAATGCAAATTTCTTTGCAGGAAAATAAGATAAGTGGGAGGCATAAGGGGGTTGCTCACATGTGCATAGGTGCTGCTATGATGGAGGAAAAGAGGATAACATAATTGATTGTATTGTAAGCACATTTATTGTTCATAATGCAAACTTGTCCTCTCTTCTTGGTGGAGTTTTTTCCCACAAGGGTTTCTCCACATATATCTTCTCTTATGTGACTAATGTATGCCTCATTGCTGATATCTTATGTTATCATTATTCATTATTTCTTATTGTTATAAACTCACATAAGATAGGTTGAATAAGCATGACAAATAGTATATTGTTTGGAAACACTAAGAAGAAAGATCTAATCTTGGTTTAACAAATTAAGGCAAGGGTATGTGCAGGATCATGGTGGGCCAAACAGGGCCTTAAGTGGCAATGAAAATTAAAAAAATAGAGCTAGGCAACTTGACATAAAAATTTGAATTAGTTACCAACATTATTTCAAAAATATGTAAGAATAGAATCTGTAGCAAATTGAATGTATTCTACTAGTGAAAAAAAAATCTATCTCACAAAAAATTTAAATCTCAATGTAGTCATACTAAAATTTCAGGAAAAAGATAAGAAGCAAGTGTCTATCTGACAACCCTAACCACAATCAAATCATAATATTTTTTTATAATATTTTAGATGTAATTAGAAGACTCATGTCTGGATGCGACATATATATATATATATTAAATAAATAATTAATTATGATTTTTTACTACAAATTTTTAAAAATATAAAAAAATTGTATGTCTGACCATCATAACTTTGTCAAAACTTTATGGAATTCATTTTTTTTTTAAATCCTAGAGTATACGAAGCATAGAATGTGACGCATGTTTCGAATTCAAAAAATGTAATATCATTTAAAAGTTATAGATATTTTTTAATCAGCCTATCAATCAAGACTTTAGTTAGGATATCGCCACTTTTTGGCCCCTCATGATCCTGCACATACCTGCAACTTGATTTTTAAATTTTAATATGAGTTCCATATTTTTATGTTGAATATATCCAAGCCTTGTATCTCATCCTTTGATTATTTTATTAGATAGAAATTAATCTTCACAATATTTGGTATTGAACTTGTTTATTTTGACATGGTATCAAATGGGCTATTTATGAAAATCTGTCTATTACAACAAAAGTTGAATCATCACCTCTTTGTGTTCACGAAAAAAAACAAAAAACAAATCTATACTAATGCATTCCCATGGCCTCTTCTCCTTCTATTTGAAGGGGAATATTGTTCAAGGTTTATAGATAACTTGGTTTCCCTAGGGGTACTATGTTTGGCCAAGAGGCATAAGAAGGGAGACTCGTATCCCCTTGTCCCTTTTGGGCTGTGATAGATTTCAATTTTGCCTTTGTTTTTGTAAGTAGATAATCAAAATACTCTTTACTTGAATTTGGTATTCAGTCATATTCAGGCGGGGTTTCTTCATAGATGTTGAAGATGTCTTGCTTCTGTCTACTTAGCTGATTAAATGGTGCTTTTCGTTGCCCAATAAAATAATGCTTGTCTATTGAAAAATATTTACCCTTTTGACCAACTCTATGCAAATCTCCAAACCTTCATCAATATTTGACCTATCCTTTGTTTTTTCCCTAGAATGAGTTCTGATTGGTGTTACCCATCCAAGACCATCTACCGCTTGTCTTGGTTTAGATTTTCTTATTCTTCTAGCCTCCTGAATGGGTAGCTCAGTACCCTCCAATTTGTGTCCAATCTCTAAACCATCCATTGATCCTTTCGGGGTATGGGTTTTCAAATGTTTTTCTCACCCAAGACCATTCCCTTCTTGTAGACCTCATCGCTTGGTCAAAAAATTTAGTGGTTAATATTGTGAGTAATATTGATGATAGGAAGAGTACTTCTAGATATATCTTTCATTTTGATAGATGCAAAATCTATTGGGCATCAAAGAATCAACCCATAAGGACACTCTCATTAGCTAAATCTAAGTATATAGCAACCACATGAATATATTGCCAATCAATGTGGATGAGGAGGATATTGAAGGATCTATTGCAAGAAAAAGAGAAAACAACACCATTCTTCTGTGACAACAAATAAGCAATTTCATTATCAAAAAATCAAATTTTTCACAATAGGAGAAAGCACATTGATATAAGATATCACTTCATTAGACAATTGGTCACCAATGAAGAAATCTATCTCGATTTTTATAGATTATAATATTGGTTAGCTGATAATTTCACTAAAGATTACCTATAGAGAACTATTGGAGTTGAGGAAAAATCAACTCTACAACTCCCAAGGATCACCTACATGCAAGCCTATCATAGAAGGAGAGAAGCAAAATGTTATGGAGCCCAGAATTCAGAGATCCAGAAAAGAGAAGTCCTATTGATTGTGCAACAAGAATGAAATTCAATAATTACAGTTGTTATGAAAATACAAAGAGAGAATCCTTATAAAAGGATACTCAAAAACCTAAAGGAGAAAACCCTAAATAATTATAAGATTCTTAAGTTTATCTTAAGCATAGAGTATAATAGACTAATAATTAAATAAATAACTATTAGCTAATAAAAGATAAATCTAACAAGAACTTTTAGTATCTAAGAAAAATCTAGGAAAATTAATGGTGAAGTTTCTAGTGGAAGAAATTAAGGATGAATGTTAGTGAAAATTAATTTCTTCAAATCTATGTGAAACTAAACAGTAAGTTAATCATTTCTAAGTATTAAATGTTAGTCACATTTCCTAGTTTTCTCCATCCTCTCTAACTGTTGTCCATACATGTAAAAGATGTTAGAAAGTTATTTTTTTAATTTAATCTCCTACCATCAATAAAAGATGTTAAGTTAGATAGTTAGTCTTGTATTTGATCTCCCACCATCCATGGTGTTAAGTCTTTATAAATAAAGGCAATGCAATGAGTTTATGTCAATCAATAAAAAAATTGTGTTTTGTTTCTTCTATAGCATACGTATTTATGTTTATATCTCTATTTTAATTTTCTCTCATCTAACAATATACAAAAATTTAGCATGTGGCATTCCTCAAAACATTGGATTTCTTGAGGGTTTGGTTATTCTTAATATTTCAAGAAACTATATTACAGGTGAAATTACAAAGAGTTTGGGGAAAGTGGTACAACTAGAGTCTCTTGGTCTCTCACACAAACAACTGTCTAGAAATATCCCTTTGGAGCTAAAACTGCTCACATTAATGAGTTACTTGGACTTGTCTCACAATAATCTTTATGGTAAGATACCACAAGGGGAATAGATCTACACATGTTATGGTCTCCGACTTAGTACAACATGTAGCAACCTTAACCAAAATAAATCTTGTCCTACAATCATTTGACCAGAGATATGTTGATAATATACATGAAGATGAAGACGATGATATATGGTGGGGAGTTGGCTAGGGAATGAGCTTTACAATTGGTTTTTCTATTGTAATTAGAGTGTCTTGTCTTACATAAATTAGTGTAGGAGATGCTTCTAGGACATGGATAACATTATTATTTATCTTTTTGGATTCAAAAAATAGTTGAATATGGTAGAAGTTATCTACAACTAATATAGAAGTAATGTAATTTGTAAGCT
This sequence comes from Cryptomeria japonica, assembly GCF_030272615.1. Lineage (NCBI taxonomy): Eukaryota > Viridiplantae > Streptophyta > Pinopsida > Cupressales > Cupressaceae > Cryptomeria > Cryptomeria japonica. Next base: position 33,220,886 of record NC_081408.1, on the reverse strand, counting down.
CCCCCTTACATTAGATTGTAAAAACACTAGTTTCTTATGATATAATGTTGTTCTCTATAGTAACATTGAGGTTAATCTATTTTATAGTTTTGTAAGTATGTGGAATAAGTGTATCTTTATGGTATGAAAAATTGATAAAATTTTGTTTATACATCACTCTCTACATGTATTAAGAATTCGAAGAAGGGCATTTATTTTGTTCTTTCAATATGATTGATCTATCAATTCTTTATTTTGATGTGTTTAAGAGAATAGGTTGTGTTATTACAAAGAATTATTAGCATTATAATTATTACATCTGCGAAAATGCCTCTACGTGCGAAAAAGTGATGCAATGCATCGACATCCTTTTTTGAGCATTCTTACCTGCCGTGGGGAAATTACAGAGGCTCTGCAAATCGATTCTCTATTTTGGCTAATAACTCTGGGACTGAGGATCTTGGTAGGGTCATATTGCAGACCCACGATCAAGAGGCCTTCTTTGTGAAAAAAAATACTCTTTGGTTAATGAGGTTAGGGGTCCCCCTCCTCTTTACAAGGGTTGGGATCGGGATTGGCATTTGGTGAGCTGTAGAAATAAAAGGGCTTTAGGGCAACCAAACGGCCCCAAATGGAATTCCAATCATTGTCAGGAGGAGGGTTTTGTAAAACCTAACCAGTCAAAGATATCCTCTGCTTACCATACTTTTCCTCCATGAATATCTCTGGGTAAATTATAAGAGGATATGGAAACCCGTGGCTGTCACAATTCTAAGGAAGTCGAGCACCCAATGTCGGATCTACCTTCAAATTCCCCAACTACCCCTAACGGGTTGGTCATTGAAATTGATAACCATACCCAGGCTAGGTATCAAATACATTGCAATGACATAATGATCTTTGCTCGGTGGAAAGGTTGGGGGATCCCGTCCGAACAAATTGCCAACTGGGTGTCATCCTCCTTCAATAACCAGGTAAAAATTGACATCCTTCCTGATAATTTCTTAGCTATTGAATGTGGTAATAAGAGTCTGAGAAATTCATTGCTAAACGGGGATATATTAACATTTAAGGGTCTAGGGTTTGATTGCTGGGATTGGCAACCTCTCTTTCTCCCATCTCAATTCAGTTCCTGCATGGTTAATAGAGAAATTTTACTTGATAAATTTCTTGTAGAATTGTGAAATAATGACTTTTTAAGAATAATAGACAACAAAATAGGTAAATTTGTAGAAGTCAAAAAATCAGCCCTAAGCTTCTTTAACCAACTCTTAATCGTTAATATGAATATTAACATTAAATCTTTAGAGCCTATAACTCTGAAATGTGATAAATATTTTTTAACCCTAGAATTACCCTTTTATAATGGTCCCTTTGAAGATTCTAAGCCAAGGAAGATTACCTTTGAGAAACCCTTCCCTGAATCATTGCTCAAGTCTAATGGCACATCATTCAAATTCGTGGAAGGAGGGGGTTTCACCCTAGAGAGCTATAAGATTGATATTAACCCTAATCATCTCACCACAGACCTATATCCTCATAGCTCCCCTATTAAGCCCTCTCGTTCCCCTCTTCCTCCATGGCTTACTATAAATTCACCTATAGCTGACTCTCTTCTCATGGATCGAGATCTGGAAGAAGGTGAAATCAATGAGGTTATACCTCAGAAAGAGAAGCTCGGTCTGACAAATATGTCATCATATAGCTCTCTCATTCCACCAAAGAAGTTGAGTCCCTTGGGGTCTCCCCCTTTAATGAAACTAATTACCTCTGAGAAATCAATAGTAATGGATAGGCTTTCCCTAGATCTAGGAATGGTATCCTTGCAGGATCAACCAATCTCTCTAGCCTCAAGGTTGGAGGGCTCTGAGGAGGCAGAAGCTTGCCCTCCACCTTTGAAGGCTATTTCTGATACAATTGTAAAATCTGAGAGTGATCGAGTGGCTAGGGAAGTTAACATCATTGCCAGTTTTGTAGGGGAAGAAGTAGTAAACGACCTCATGGATCAATTGGTTTCTAAAATTTGTGATGATGAGGAGTTGGAAAGACAAAGGGATCTCTTGGTAAAAAATCTAGTGGATGTTACCAGAGTCGACTTAGAAATAGATGAACTATTTATAGCATTAGATAACTTAGAAAATGATAACCCAAATTCTCTAGGCATTCTCAGCTCTGATAGAAGTAAAGACTCTTCTGATAGTGCTAAACATAGTAAGAGAAGAGGTAGGAGATCCCTTGCTGAACTAAGATCAAAGGATGGAGATGCCAAGGGTTAGTCTTAAATATCTACTCTTTTTAATGTAGGGGAGGGGAAGTTCCTCCCCACATAGCCATGAAAATCATTACATGGAATGTTAGGGGTCTGAACGCCCCTAACAAATAGCACATCTTAAAGTGATGCATCTTTGACTCTAAACCAGTTGTAATGTTAATCCAAGAAACCAAAATGAACTCCTCTGAGATTGACCTTTTTGAGAAAAAACTAGGCATTAGACAGCTAAAGCATTCCCCTGCTATAGGGGCCTCTAGGGGCTTAGCTATCATTTGGGACTCCAGATTCATCTCGTTTACACCTTTAGATATTAAGCAATATTGGATGGGAGGAGAAGTAGTAAGTCATAAAAATAACCTAAGATTCAAATTGATCAACGTCTACGACCCTATCCAAAATAGGGATAAGGCTAGGGTGTGGGTGGAACTGGAGTTTTTCCTTAAAATTTTCCCAAATGATGTATGCATCATTGGGGGAGATTTCAATGCTATCACTAAGGTAGAAGACAAAAAGAGGAGGTAGCAACAAACTTCCCTCAGTGGTTGTAGATTTCAATCACTGGATCAATAGGAACTCCCTGTTGGAAATCGAGACGACAGAGAATACCTTCACCTGGAACAACAGAAGGCTTGGTTTCTGTAACATTGTTGAGAAACTGGATAGGTTCTTTATCCATGGGGGGCTCTCGGAGCTTAATTTTACCCTGAATGCAGAACCCCTCCCTTTATCAGGATCTGACCATTTCCCACTCCAACTAAACTTATTATCGGACCACTCCCCTAAAAAATGTCCCTTCAAATTTCAGAGCATGTGGTTCAGAGATGATAACATTTTAAACTTAATTGAGAACTGGTGGAGTAGCTCTATTTTCTCTGGTTTGAAGATGTTTATTATCACAAGCAAGTTAAAGCTTATCAAAAGGAAGCTCTTAGAATGGAACGGGACTAATTTTGGAAATATTTTTCATAAAAAACTCTTAATAGAAAATGATCTTAAGAATGTTAACAATGAGGTTCTTGAGAAAGGGATGGATGAACATCTCTTCCTCAAAGAAAAGGCTCTACTCTTTGAGTATGAAAGGACACTCTCTAATGAGGAGATCTTCTGGAGACAAAAATTGAGGGAGACTTGGTTGAGTGATGGGGACCGAAATACTAAGTTTTTCCACAATATTACTAAGCAGAGGCGATGGGTCAATCGAATTTCTAAAATTAAGAATTGCCAGGGCTCCATCCTGTCTGAACCGGATGATGTTGCCTCTAAGGCAGTAAGGTTTTTTGATAAAATCTTAAACAATATTGAAGGCTCCAACCTCAGAGTCCAACTCAATATTAACAAGAATCTTCCAAAACTCATTAACAATGACCACAATAATATCCTGTTAAAGAAATTCTCTGAGGAGGAGGTTAAATCTATCCTTATGAAGATGAATCTGGACAAGGCCCTGAGCCCGGATGGCTTCCCCACTAGCTTTTTTCAAAAATGTTGGGGTTTTATGGGGATAGAGATCACAAATGCCTTAGAAGGTGTTAGGAACTCTAGTAAGATTCTCAAAGAGATCAACAATACCTTCATAGCTCTCATCCCCAAAAAAGAGAATCCTGAAAGCTTTAATGACTTCAGACCAATAGCCCTATGCAACACTTTGTACAAACTCTTAACCAAAACCCTAGCACCTAGACTCCAGAATCTTCTCCCCATAGTGAAGAACAAACCGGCTTTGTAGTAGATAGATCAATCTATGATGGGGTTATTATAGCCCAAGAGGCCATTCATTCAGTCTAGCTCAATAGGGCTCCAAGCATGCTAGTTAAATTAGACATAAGAAAATCTTATGACAAAGTTGATTGGCACTTCCTATGTAAATGCTTGGAGGCCTTTGGATTTTCCAAATCCTGGGTCAACCTAATTTTTGAATGTATATCCACCCCCAAATTCTCTGTCTTGGTTAATGGTTCCCCAGAAGGTTTCTTCAATAGCTCTAGAGGGCTCAGGCAAGGAGATCCTATGTCCCCCTTCCTCTTCATCATCATGGCTGAAGCCCTTGCTAGATCCATCTCTAAAGCCAAAGAGGAAGGCAGGATCCAAGGAATCCCCATTACCAGTGGCCTCCCTCCCTTTACCCATCAACAATTTGTCGATGACACAATGCTTTTTGGGCAAGGAAGTGTAACGAAAGCTAGCGCCTTCAAAGGCATCCTTAATTCCTATATGCTAGCCTCGGGTCAAGAGGTTAATCTGGCTAAGTCTGCAGTTTTTATGTTCAACATAGATCCCTCTTTAGGAAAAGTGATCTGCAATGTCCTGGAGATTAGTCAAGGAACTCTTCCTTGCAAATACCTAGGCATTCCCCTTGACAAGGGTAGAAGACCTTCAAAATTATGGGACAACTTGGTGGATAAAATTAAGTCTAGGATTAACACTTGGAAAGGAAAATGGCTTTCATCTACAGGTAGGGCAACCTTGGTTAGATCGGTCCTGTCAGCTATGTCCATTTACCATCTTCCCTGTCAACATTTATCTTCTTCTAAACTTGCAGAGCTCAACAGGCATCTCAGGACTTTCTTTTGGCAAGGTGCTAATGACAACCATAAAATATCACTCATATCCTGGGACAAGATATGCAAACCTAAAGAAGAAGGAGGAGTTGGCATAAAAAACCTTCGAGATCAGGGCAAAGCCTTGGGTGCCAAGCTGGTCTGGAGAATGTTCAGAGCCCCCCACCTCAAATGGGCTTGCCTGCTGCACAACAAATACCTTAATGGAGGGAATCCTATCCAAATCTTTAGAGAAAACAACCCTCCTAGAAGATCCTGCCTATGGAATTTTATGCTAGACTGCAGGAGGATTATCTCTAATAGACTTACTTGGAACTTGGGGTCTAGGGATAAAGCCCTTTTTTGGTCTGATTCATGGGGTGGGTATAAGGCTATTGATAATATCCATGACTTTGGTGCTACTCAGATCCTTCTTGAATCACATAGAGGACCCCTATTAAACAACTATATCTCCCCTTCAAAGGATGGGGCCAATTGGCAGTGGATTGAGAAGAAAGATGAGGATATCTTGGTAAGGGATAAACAAAAACTTATGGCAATTCTCAAATCAAGGAACTTTGACCTTGGTCATAATGAGGACAAGCTCATCTAGGATGGCTCCCTAAGAGGAGAATACAACTCCAAGGATGGGTACTCTCTCATCTCCAAATCGTTTATTAGACCTATGACTGAGCTTCCCTTGAAACTTTGCTGGGATAAACATTGTTTGCCTAAGGCAGGTATCTTCTCCTGGCTTGTGGTTCAAAACAAGCTCCTAACTGTGGATGAATTTAGAAGAATGGGGTATGAGGGCCCTAGTAGATGTCCTCTTTGCGAGGTAGACAAGGAAGACACCAATCATATCCTCCTTAACTATCCCTTTGCTCACAAATGTTGGATCTGGTTCACCAACAAACTTGATTGGTCTGCAGCCTTCCCCCACACCATCTTTGGAATGCTCAAGGCATGGCCTCTCCTTAGGCGTGGTTGTCTCTTTGAAGGTTTATGGACAACTCTTCCTTCTTCCATAATGTGGGAACTATGGAAGGAGAGAAATAGACGTCTCTTTAAGAATGAAAAACTAGAGGTTCCCAGAATCATTAATAGGATAGAGTCAACTATCACTGAGTTAATGAACAACCATCTATCATCAAGTTCTTTGAAGAATGCCTCTATCACTTATTGGGATGAAAAGATGAAAAAATGTTGGGAAGGCTTATCCTTTCCTCCCTTTGTAGGAGATGGTCCTATTGCAAGTCTTCGATCAAGGGATGCATGTAGATGGTAGCCCCCAGGTGAAGGTTGGGTGAAACTAAACTTTGATGGGGCATTCCATGGCAATCCAGGGCAAGAAGGGATAGGATGTGCTGTTCATAATTGGGAAGGCAAAGAACTAGCAACCCTTGCCTCTCCGGTTGGCATCAATACCAACAATTGCACGGAACTTATGGCCCTAGTGGAGGGTCTGCATTTATGTAAGAAACTAGGAGTTAAGAACTTGGATATTGAAGGAGATTCGGCTATCATTGTTAATGCTCTGAGGAAAGGTAGTATGCCTAATTGGAGACTAAATACTTTGGTGGCGAAAGCTCTTGACTTATGCAGAGATTTTGACAGGTTCACAGTCAATCATATTTATAGGGAAGGCAATAAAAGAGTGGATCAGTTGGCCAACATGGGAGCAGACGGTATCAAACTTCTGTCTATGCCACCTTAAGGCAACCCCCTCTTTTGTTTTTGTGCCCTAAGTGTTCGTTAGCATGTTTCTCCTTTCATCCTCTTATGTTTCTCTTGCCCAACCTCTATTTTAACCCCCTTATTTAGACCTCTCCCTGCCCCCTGCATATTCGTATAAATACTCAGACAATCATTCAGTTTAAATATGCCCATATATCTATTCTCCCAGACTTTAACCCAGGCAGTTAGGTTATAGTATTGCAGACTGCTACGAATCATAGTTAAAATTGCAATACTATAGTTGTCATTGATGATTTTTGATATTGTATTCCTTGAATTTGTTAATCAGAAGTAGAATGGATACTTATTTCATATTTTTAATTGTGAATTTGAATTATTACTAAACAATTGAATTATTAGTAAATTGGTATTTGGTTCCACATTATGTTGAACATGAAATGCAACAATTTGTGTCACAAGATCCATAAAATTATTTATATTGCATAATTGTTACTACTAGAACCTTTCTATTGTTCTACATTAAATGCTTAAAATGATTTTCATGGCGATTAGGGTTTTGTGTTTGTTTTTTGTCTTAGTTGGCTAGTAAACTGAAGTTGTCGCGCATTGAAAATTTGAGTTGTCCTCTCTTTATTTGTCCATGTCAACGTCAAGTGTGGTCAAACGGTTAGTCAGACATGTTTAATGTTTCATCTCTAACTCGCAAATAAATTTCATGTTTAACAATTTAAGTGGCGAGTTAGCAAGTGTTGGTTCGGGTTTAAATCGTGAGGTCTCTAGTTTTTTGAGTGTTAGCATTTTATGTTAGCAAGGTGGAGATTGTTAATGAAATCATTTTGGTCGCAAGGTTTTGAATTGGTTTGATGCCATGCATTATAGCTGCGAGAGTTAGTGAGTAAGTACTAAGTCATTAATGGTCTGTGTGCCACTGCTCGTGCCTATTTATGACGGTAATTAACATAAGACATTGATAAACAGTTTTCAAATTTTATGGTTATCACTAGCTCGCAGGTCCTTTATGATCAAGTCAGTTTAAGTCACGAGCTTGCGAGTACTGGGAGATTTTAGTTGTCGCTACCTTGCAAGATGTTTTGCACTTGACCATTTTATGTTGCGAGGTTGCAACTGGGTATGATTTTATGTTGTCACATGGTCGTGAGGTGTTCGTGGTTAAGTCATTTTAATTTGTGATCATGCGATGTAGTTGGTATTGCAGCTTAGTTGGTTTCGTCACTTGCTCACAAGTTTTGAAGTTTTTTAGCATTTTAAGTTGCGATCTGGTGATAGGTAAGTTTTGGTCTGATTTTGTGGTCATCGCATGCTCGCGGGTTTGTAAGTCTTTAGTCAAAAAGTGTTGTGAGCATGTGATGGTGGTTAAGTTCCTTGTTTTCATGAGATTGTAGGGTTTTAAGTCAAGTTAAGTTTCGAGTTGCGAGCTTATGATGAAATAAGTTATTTTGTTATATTTGGAGTGGTCGCCAGCTCGCAGGTAAAGAAAGAATATTACAAATTTTGTTGCGAGGTTGCGACTGAAGGGCTTGATGAAGATCAATGGGTGTCACTCACTCACAAGATTCTTTGAAGATTTGTAAAAGGGGTTGCGAGCTTGCGATTAAGAGGATTTGGTAGCATTGTCGCTAACTCGCCGGTTCCTTTCCTAATTGTTATAACTAGTTGAGAGTGTGCGATTAAATATGGGGATTGACACATGGACTTGTTTGTCAAGTTGTGTAAAAGTTTTGAATGGCAATCACTAATCAAATGCTACAGTAGCTAGTTCATGCAAGTGTGGCAATTAATGAGACTTGAGAGAAGTGACGGTGTCCAAATACCATAAATTGCATGATTGAGCTGAGATTTTGATATATGTACAATTGCATTAATGCATTCTCTCAGTTTAATTGAATTAATGCCACACTAGGTAGTTCATGCAAGTGTGGTAGTTAATGAGACTTGAGAGAAGTGATGGTGCCCAAATACCATTTTATGTTACGAGGTTGTGACTGGGTGTGATTTTATGTTATCACAAGGTCGCGAGGTGTTCATGGTTAAGTCATTTTAATTTGTGATTATGCGATGCGGTTAAGTTGCTTGCTTGCAGATTTTGAAGTTGTTTAGCATTTTAAGTTGCGATCTGGCGACAGGTAAGTTTTGGTCTGATTTTATGGTCATCACATGCTCGTGGGTTTGTAAGTCTAAAGTCAAAAAGTGTTGCGAGCATGCGATGGAGGTTAAGTGTCTTGTTGTCATGGGATCGCAAGGGTTTAAGTTAAGTTAAGTTTCTAGTTGCGAGCTTGCGATGAAACAAGTTGTTTTGTTGGATCAACACTTGTTGCTCACTCACGAGATTCTTTGAGGATTTCTAAAAGGGGTTGCGAGCTTGCGATTAAGAGGATTTGGTAGCATTGTTTGAAAATAGCTTGAAATCACCAATATTTTTTTTTTTATGGTTTGAAAATAGGTTGAAATCACTAATATATATATATATATATATATATATAAATGGTTTGAAAATAGGTTGAAATTGTCAATGCAAATATTTTTCTGGTTTTAAAAACATTACAATTCGCCAGGATTTTTCTCCGTAAACCGCAAAAATTCGCTCGTAAAATTAAAATTTTCCTCGGGGATTATTATATATATATATTATTCACATATATATATTTGCATTTATATTTACGTATATATATAACTTCATATACATTTATATATTAGGATTATATTCAGACACACATCTATATAACCATTTTCATAAATAGTTTCCTATTCTCCTATTTTCCTACCTGTTCTCTCAGTTTTAAGTTAAATCAGACTCAGATGCATATGTCAAATATTCCTCCTCCTTCCCAATAATCTCCAGCATTATAATATTTTTAGATTGAGGGACGACTTGATAAAATTTTGTCTCACTTAAAGCTTTTCCATGACACTCAATTAGGACCTGGAAGGCTCTCGAATCAAATTATTTAAGATGGTAGCTCCCTACGATCTCTTTGCAGGAATACTTATGGAATTTGCCTCGTTATTGTTTATTGAGTTTATGATCCTCGATGGGTAATCACTCCTCACTTATGTTTCTACAGATTTTTTGAGACTAATAATTTGAGCTATGTATCCTAACAGGGTGACCATCCAGACAGGTATGATATATTGTATAAGTTCCTATTTGGTTTTCCTTTTCCTAACATTCTAGTGTGAGATTTTCTCAAGATTTTGTGCAGCATAGGGAGAAAAGATTGCTTAATCTTGTGTTTCAGGAATAGCAAGAATTGTCACCCACAGGGATCACCCCAAGAGATGGGCAATCTGTAGCTCAACTTTACATAGAGGATTTCTACATTCAATCTTCATTATTTTGTACAAGATCCCTTTGTGATCTTGTATCTCCATTTTGTAACTCATTCTTAATTTTTTCTGATCCTTGAGGGATATGGGCTAGATCGGAGGTTTTCTTCCCTCCATTCTTTCCTACCGGTGCCCACACTAAATGGAGGTGTAAATGTAAATCTAACTATTTTTTAATTAATAAAATTCTTTGGCCTCAGCCTTTTATCGATTAAAAAAAACAAACAAAGGATAGGTTGTGTTTATATTTTATTTTAGTATATTTGTCCTTTATTAAGGGCATGAAACATGGGTACTATGGTTTTTATGAAAAGCTTGATTGACATAGCATTAATCAATTATTTGTAGATCATTAATGGTCTTAATCCTATTGATTTATCTTTCGCTCATTGTATCAATTTCTTGATCTTTGATCGTTATAAATTTTAAGTAGCTAAAGAAAACCAAGGAGTGTCCTTATCATTGACATTACCCTAACAAATATGTATAGTGATAGAAACATCAATTAGCACCCAATAAGTGAGAGCATGTATGAGAGAAATGGCCAAATCTGTGAGGTTACTTTCTAAACTCAAGCTAGTCAAGAGTACCACCATGCCCTTTAGAAGGGAAAAAAGATGTGCTGGGCAATATGCCTTTCACATAATTGTACATTTAGGTTTTGTTTGATAAGTGTTGTGACCTTGGCAAAACAACATATAATATCATGGTACAACCACTTCCAATACACATACCATAGTTTTTCAAACATCTAATATTTTATAGTAGATAATGATTCCCAACCTAAGTTGAAATTCATGTTGAACAACTAGCATAATTTTTTTATATAATTGATAAGCTTTAATTTGATGAATAAGCTATATTTTTTAAAGTCAATACAAAGGTTTTATGCAACAAATCGGTTTCAATGTTGGATTCCCTTAGACTATTAGGATTCCCATAGATACTGAGAGGGGGGGTGAATCACTATCTAACTGGTTATAAGATTTTTTTAACTTAAAACATGTAAAGCATATCAATACTGTATACCGGTAAATAGAAAGTAATGCAATAAATAGAGATAACAACAACCACATGAAAAACACACCATAACATAGTAGTTTAATGAGGAAACCCGGTGTGGGAAAAACCTTGGTGGGATTTGTGACCCACAATATTCACTTACTGGCCAATAAGAGAATATTACTGCTACAAGAGGGGGCCTGCACATGCAGGAAGGCCAAGTGCCTAGAGCTCACTGCTCAATTACAAAATGGGAAGTCTCACTGACTTACAAAATGGATTATATAAATCCAATGTCTTGTACTGCTTCAAAATAGCATCTACTATGCCAGATCCAGTACCGGTTTATAGCTCTGCTTCATACATAAACCCTTAACCTATAATTCGCATAATAGGTCTGCCTTATTTCGCCTATATATTTTCTTCCATCTACCTCTAAAATGTTCTACAATGATCTCTTATATATATGAGTCATTTTACAACTTGCTAAGTCGGCTTACAATGATTTTACAATAATTTACAAAATATAATATAAATAAAATTTCTGTCGGCTTCTATGCTGGTATGCTTCCTTTCATTGCTGGTGGTCTCTATGCCGGTGTCTAGAGTCTGTCTTTACTTGTGCCGATAAATTGTCTTGCCAGTGTCATAGGATTATAAGGTTGCCATCAATGAAAAAACCTTCAATCACCTACAATATCTTATTTGAGTGTGCATTTGCCAACAATCTCCCCCTTTGGCATTCATGGCAACACTCATGAGAAAAAACCAAAAATTGTTATCCAAAAGATTCAGCCAGAATTGTCTTACCAAAAATTTGTGTACCAAAAGAATATGTGCTCCCCCTGAGCTGATGAGTCATTTGCTGATTATTTTTCTCATACCACTACTCCCCCTTTGGCATCAATGACAAAGGTTGTCAAAGTGTCAATTGAGTGTGGTTTCCATCTTTATCCTTGTAATCGGTTGGTTACAATCTGAAAGAGGTCTGCCAATACTAGATTCAGGCTCTCAATGAACTTTTTATTGTCTTTTATTTTGGCCTCAGTCCTCTGAACTATACTGGTGAGGTGTTGCATTTGCTCTGCCAGTGTTTTCTATCCTTGAATCAAAGCATCAGATATTTCTTTTCTTAAGGAGGCGAGGTAGTCCAATTTTTTACTAAGTCTCCATTTTAGATCTTTAGCCTTTCCTTTTATTCTTTCCTTCTCTCTTTCCAACTTTAGTAGTTATTCCTCAAAACCTGTTATTTTTTGCTCAAAAACTGATAATGAATCAGATGAATTAATGAAATTATCAGCTAGTTGATTTATTTGTTCCTATATCTTGTTGATCTTCTTGTCTATATCAACTGTCAAAAATTTAGTTTTACATGTATCCCTATACAAAGTTTTAAATTCCTTCAGTGTACTACACAGTTCCAGTAAAAGAGTGTCAAATTGTCTTGTACACTTCTTTATTTCCTCCTCAAATAATTTGTGTTTTTCCTTCTCTAGTCTCTCCTTGAATGCTTCCTCTTTTATTTGTTCAATTGTCACAGTGTTGTCAATAATATACTTAAACAAAGTGTCAAGTTGACCTAAAGAATCTTTATTATCTATATTACACTTAGGTGCTATCATTTTCAAAATTGGAATGGTATCATCTATTGCCTTGTATGCTTGTGAGCTACACTGTTATCTTCTTGATGGAATCCAGAAGAACTTCTGTCACATTAATTGGTTTGAATTCTGTATTTGATGAACCAACAATCTGTATTCCATCGGTGGGAGCAATTTTCTTTCTTGTGGTGACCTCTGGTAGGTCAGTTTGTGTTTCCATTTCTTTAAGAAAAGGTTTGAATTGCTCAACTGATGTCGATGGCACTATCTCTATATGAAGCTATTGCTGAGAGGGAGCATGTTGCTCTGAGTGAGCGGGTTGCTCTATTTGTTTTTCAGTGTTGTCATCTATCGGTTTACCTTCTGTACTATCTATTACTGGTGGCCCATTAGCCATATCAGTTTTCCCTATTGAATCCTTATCTACCACAATATTGACTTTCTGAGTGTCAATGTCCACTGTATATAACACCTCAGAATTGGGATTTGTGTCCTCTTGTGGTATGTCCATACTCTCACTAGCTGGTTGATTGTCAGTGGTAACTATTGGTGGAGTATCTAGAGGCGGTGGGGATAAGTTATCTATTATTTTTATGCTAGGTGGTCCACCAACCTTGCCTTTTCCCTTATCCTTATCCTTTTGATATACTTTGATGGGTTTAGGGTTTCTATATTCTTCCTGCTTTTCCTTCTCTACAAGGAATATGTCCCATGCATTATTTGTTTCCTCTGCAACCTCATGCACTCTACCAACCATAAGTGCTACATGTCGATGTGTAGTTGAAAATACTGACTAGTTAGCCTCATAGATCAGATCATCTATCTCTTTTGGTGAGTTGACTGGATATACGGCAAGAAGTTTTTCAATTTTTATTTTCTTATCAAGCTCTACAACAACTTGCCTTCTAGCTTCAAGTCTTTTGAACAGTTCTGTGTAATTCATCTACAAATTGCATTAGAAATTTCTTGTAAATTTCCAAGTGTAGGATTACACTGTTTTCAACTTTTTCCTTGTCATTAGTTGATAATGAATCATACAATTTATTGATGTTTTTCAGCTTTCCATCCTCTATTATTTCATTTAGAAGTTTGTCAATTGGAGCAATGGTTTGTTGATTCTTTTTCTTGGGTGTTAACTTCTTCTTTGGAGTTAACTTCCTAGCTAGGGGCCTTACTACCTGTTGTTTCTGTCTGGTTTTTCTAGGAGAAGGTGTAGATACCGGTGAAGGTTTCCTTTTTCTCACAACTCTTTTAAATTTAGCTGGTATATCACTTTCTAAAGAAGTTGCAACCGGTGAAAGGTGAGTTTCTGATTGAAGTGTTTCTAACTCATCTTCTGTAATACCAGTTCTTTTAAGTACATCTTCCTTAATAGCTTTAGCTTGCCTGGATCCTCTTCTAACTGTTGCTTCAACCTTTTTGACATTTTTCTTAGATTGAATTTGTTTTTCAATAGTCTCCGCACTGCCAAATACCTCTTCTGTAGGTTCCTTAGGTAATTCTAGGAGGGATTTTACATATGTTTCAATTATGTGATCATCAGTTTCATACCCCATTTCAGTAACCCAAATGGTTCTTGGGATAACTACCTCCATCCAGATTTCATCCTTCTTAATAACAAAACAGATTTCATCCTTATACTTATTTACAATTTCTTGTGAAAGTCTGACTCTTGTCTTCATTTGGGCCTTCAATGCATGAAAGTACTCATCTATGTTCTTTTCTCTGTTCTCTCCCATGTTGTTTAGTAAATCTGACAATTGTTTGCCTACCGGTATATCAAAACCAAGATTTTTGTTATCGATACCGGGCACTTGATTTGTTATGTGCAACATTAAACAGACAATTAGATTTCCAAATCTGAATGTCCCCTTTTTATCTTTCTTAATCTTTCCCAAGTTGTCAATTAGTTCATCTTTCAGCCATTCACACACATCTATTTTTGCATTATCTTTAATCATATCATAGGCACTCTTTATGCATAAGCTAGATACTGAGTTTAAGCTATTTGTATGTGTGGTTTTGTAGCCTAAAATCATACTAATGAATCTGACATTGATGTCAGTTACATCATTTACTCTCAAGGATCTCTTATCAGATGTTGCACCTGTTAGGTTAATCGCTAGGTCATTTGAGACCTTCTTTGTTTTATCAGACCTATTACCAGTGGAAGGTAACCCTGTCACAACTTTTACTACCTCTTTAGTGATTTTGTGAACTGAGTCCAACCAGAAGAATGCACCATGTACCCTACTTAAAACTATCCTTATAACATCCTTAGGGATATCCAGAATACTGAGAATTTCAGTGAAACCTAGGGTTTCTACTATCTTGTGTTCAGCTTTAACATTACCGAAATCATCACAGATTACTGATTTATACATGTTCTTGATTTCCTCATCACCTAATTCTTCTATGTGACAATGTATGTACATTCTGGGGTCTTCAGCAAAAACTACTCCTTTGGGAATTTGAGAAAAAGCACCAACATTATCATCTTTCTTGGCAATTTCGGGAACTAACTAAAATACGGGTCTAGAGCATTTAATCAATTCGACTACAGTAGGGTTTGCTATGAATTCAGGAACAGATGAAGAAGCCATGATTATAAATACCTTTATCTGCCTTAGGATGATTGCTTGCTAAATTGCTTCACTTCTTTGCTCGGAATGCCTTTGCTTAAGAATTTTTGCGCTCTTCGAAGGTTTGAATGCTCGGTGAAATGAAAATGGAGCCAAAACACTTGATTTATAATGTTAATTTTTCCAACCACCACATTTAATGCTTGCTGGTTAATTAATGACTTAACTTATCTGCCAATATAGAAGTAATTTCAACTTCTCACCATCAACCGAGGGAATAATAGCATGTTTCACATTTGATTGCCAAACCCTCAAGGGAATTTTCTTCAGTTAGATGAAGAGTCTCATGTCGGTGGAGTGTTACTCTGTTCTGCCAGTGGAGTATTACTCTGTTCTGCCAGTGGAGGAGTATTCCTATCACCATTTAGTTTTGATTTCTTGATCCATTGTTTTGAGAATTCTTGCTTTACTTCTTCAACCTTTTCTTTACCTTTCAAACTAGAACCTTTGTTATTTACCGGTGATGCCTTACTTCTACAAAATTTTGCAATATGTCCAATCTTGTTACAGGCATAACAAGTCACATTATTTTTCTGAATAGCTTTCCCATATCCTATGCCAGTTTGTGTTCTGCATTGATTAGATAGATATACAAATCTTCCACAAACATAACATCTTACATTCATTCTACAATTCTCTAAATTATAACCATCTTTGTTGCATTTAGAACATTGACCGGTGGGTGTATTGGTATTCTGATAATTTCTAGATCTACATTGATTTGCTCTATGACCATACTTGTTATAGTTAAAGCATTTTCCATTAAATTTATAAGTAGTAGGTTGTCTTACCAGTTTTCTATGATCCTGTGTGTTTGCAGTACAGGAGCTTTCACCAACTTCAAAGCCAAGTCCACAAGTGTCACCATTAGGTTTTTGATTCTTCAACAAGTCACCAAGTTCTTCTGAGATTTTCTTGAATTTTTCTTTGTGCTGATTTGCAGTGTCCAGTTCTCTTTCCAAGATTTCTTTCTGTCTCATGAGTTCATTTGAGTCATTCTATGTATGCATCAGATATATCTTCAACATATCATTTTCATAGCTAAGTCTTGTGTTTTCATTTGCAGTATCATTTAGTCTTCTAGTCAGGTCTTCTTCAATCTTCTTCCTATCTTCAATTTCCTTACAAAATCTCATAGTCATATCTTGCATCTCATTCTTTGTTGTACTTAACTCTTGTCTTAGTTTGTTTACCAGATCATTAAGAGTTTCTTTTTCATCTCCTTCTTTATGCATCTTCTCACAAAGTTCTCTTCTTTTATTCCTTGCTATAGTGTAATTTTCTTGAAGTGCTTGAATGATATCTTGTGCAGCTTTTAGATCATCTTCAAGTTTGATATTTTTCAATTTTTCTACATCATAGTCTAAGAGAGCTCCTTCTAATTGCTTCATCAAGTTTTCCATCTCTACCAGTGTCAAGATCTTCCTCAAGTTGTTAGGCTTCTGAAAATAGAGGACCACACTCTGATACCAATTGTTAGGATTCCCACAGATACTGAGAGGGGGGGGGGGGTGAATCAATATCTAACCGGTTATAAGATTTTCTTAACTTAAAACATATAAAGCATATCAAAACTGTATACCAGTAAACAAAAAGTAATGCACTAAATAGAGATAACAACAACCACATGAAAAACACACCATAACACAGTAGTTTAATGAGGAAACCCAGTGTGGGAAAAACCTCAGTGGGATTTGTGACCCACAATATTCACTTACTAGCCAATAAGAGAATATTACTGCTACAAGAGGGGGCCTACACATGCAGGAAGGCCAAGTGCCTAGAGCTCATTGCTCAATTACAAAATGGGAAGTCTCACTAAATTACAAAATGGATTATATAAATCCAATGTCTTGTACTGCTTCAAAATAGCATCTACTATGCCAGATCCAGTACCAGTTTATAGCTCTGCTTCATACATAAACCCTTAACCTATAATTTGCATAACAGGTTTGCCTTATTTTGCCTATATATTTTCTTCCATATACCTCTAAAATGTTCTACAATGATCTCTTATATATATGAGTCATTTTACAACTTGCCAAGTCGGCTTACATTGATTTTACAATAATTTACAAAATATAATATAAACAAAATTCCTGTCAGCTTCTGTGCCGGTATGCTTCCTTTCACTGCTAGTGGTCTCTGTGCCGATGTAGAGTCTGTCTTTGCTGGTGCCGATAAATTGTCTTGCCGGTGTCATAGGATTCTAAGGTTGCCATCAATGACAAAACCTTCAATCACATACAATATCTCATTGGAGTGTGCATTTGCCAACATAGACTACTTGAAAGGAATTCATTTCAATTTTAATGAGAGGATGTATTTTTAAGACCCATTTGATTCTAAACTAATAAATTTTTATTGATGATCCAATTCTATTTATGATAGTGACTCTTGTATTTTACATGAAATAATTGGATCAAAGAAAAATGCCACCTTGAACTATGTACTATGTTTCAACACAAGATTAATCCATTATTTTGGAATAAATTCTCGATAACTCTAAAAGTGAACTCAATATGCAAAAGTCACAACCAAAACTTGTTTATCATATTTGATGTAAAGTGAGAAGCATTCATAGATTTTGTTTCGTGAACACATGTTATGATATTCATCTTAAGCCTCTATCTCTTCTCCATCACCACTTTCTTAATTTGACCCCCCTACACAAAGAAACAAAAAACATAATCCAAAAAACAACATCAAGAATAATAGTTGGAAAAGCGAAGGGGATAAATTAGGGAATTAATGAATTATAATTTTCAAACAACATATATACAACATGACAAGCTTGCAAAAATGGAATGTATATAAACACAATTGATAAACAAGAATTAAAGATCTCGTAATCTGAGAAAATCAATATATATGAAAATGAATAAATAAACTAAATAGACAATCACAAAATCGTATTATTTTTTAAGAAGTGAGAGCCTATAATTCTATGAAGACAAGCTTACATGAAATAGGAAAATAGGCTTCAAAAAAAGAACAAGAAAAAAATAGGAATGTCAACACTTGCTTGCAACAAAATAAAGAGAATGTAACAATATAAATTTTTAAATGAAAACTAAAATGGTAATTTAGAATCAAGTATGTTCATAAAATTTCAAAATTATGAAGATGGAAAAGTGAAAATTAATTGAATAGAAATGACATACAATGATCGAGATAGAAAGGACTATAATCTTAAATATTTCATGAATTTGGGAAGATGAGGAACATGACAATAGGAGTAAAATTCTTCAATATGAAATTTTATAAGATACCAATGTCAAATCAAAGACAATTATAAAAGCATTTTTTTAAGAAAAATGTCTCTTTGTACCATTACAATTAGGAGTCACATTACTACACTTCATATAATCTATCATTTATTTGACATTGATTTTGTGGTGTTAGGGTAGTTCAATCCTTCAAAGGTAGTTATTCAAATAATCATTTTACAAAAGACTAAATTTTCATATTTCTTCTAAAAATTATTAATTTTCTACTAAACACTTTATAAACATGTTTTTAATTGACATTAATATGGTCATTTTTCAATAAGTGAGATGTTTTCTTGCTTTTGCTTGTATATTTTATGTATTTGATAAGTATTATTATGCTTGTTTTATTCAATATAGTAAAAATTAAATATTTGATATAGGTATCAATCTTTATAGATACTCTCTTGGGCTTGTTTTTATTTGTCTCTCTGCTTAAGAATTCTATTTCTAATGACTAAATTCTGGTTTGATAAACCTTATTGATTTGAATTGACAAGATAAATTTTATTGGGATTAAAGTTAATTTAAAGACATGAAATTTTCATAGGTCATGGTAATTTAGATTGATTTATTTAGTAATATTTTTGTGTGCTTCTTGTTGGTAACAACAATTAAGAAAATTGAGAGGGGGGGAGATGAATCATTTTTCACCGGATCTATAAACTTAACCACAAAAATAGATCAGATAAACTACAACAATAACATAGACAAGAAAATTGAAGGCACAACACATAACACCAATATTTTGATGTGGAAAACCCAGTTAAGGGAAAAACCACGGTGAGAACCTACCCACAGTAAGATAATAGTATGTAGTAGTATGTATAAATATTACAATGGGGAATGCACATGCATCCACGAACACTGCCTAGAGATCACAACACAAAACATAATGACTTAGAAGGCTACAACCCTTAAATAAGTCTCACTAACTCACAACAACATTTGGACTACAATCCAAAAGAAATGAACAACAATAATAGCATCTCCAAATGCCTGATGATAGTTCCACTTAAGCACAAATGCTTGCCCTGCAACGCCAAACTCTTCTCAATCACAATACTGAAGGACGAATCCTTGTTCACACATAAACCTCTCTCAGATAATCCAGACAAAACCTCAACCTCCAAATTACATGACAATATCTATATATACAAATCATCAACCTTGACAACAAGGTCGACTAAGCCCTCAACTCATAATTACAAAATTATATCTTACAATACAAAGATCGACCATTGGAACAATATAATGATTTACATGATATAACTTGGACCTAATTAAAATTCCCAAATGCTCAAATCCACCGAAAATTATGCCAAGATCAACCGCAACATGCTACACCACTAGAAAACCAACATACTATGAAGAACATCACTGGTTCATGAAAACCACCAAAAACTCACACAAAAACCAATAAAGATCATTAAAAAAAATAGGAAACACCAAAACACATGTTAGAATCATCAGTAACAACTAAACCCACACCACTTATCAAATCTTCATCTATCAATGTCTGAAACTCAAGAACACAACCAATCAACAACTGTCACGAAGAAAGATAACATATGGAGCACCAAATCATCATCCATATAAAATGAAGATACACAAGACCATCCCAAAGAATATCCCAAAATATTAGCACAAGATCTGATCACACTAGAATATACCGGAGGGCATACCGAACTCTGCAAAGCACCAATATAGCAAAAACAAAACTACAAACTAGATCATAAGATCTTCCCAATCTGCAAACACCGAAGAAAATTGTAGGAATATGTTGACATCAATGACAAAATAAATGACAATATCAATAAAAACAACATATCCTAGCAAGAACAATGACCAACAATCTCCCCCTTTGGCATTGATGACAACATATGAATGTGAAAAACAATAAATGCAAAGAAAGAAATTATCATCAACAAACTCCCCCTAAGATCAAGATAAATAAAGTAGTTTTTCACATGATCTCTCTCCCCATTTGACAAAAATTCCAAATATCTCAAAATACAAAACCAAACTCATTCTTTCCAAAAACAGAATCATGAATTTCAGGAATCTCTCCCCCTAAAACACAAACTACTCCACCAGAAGAGCAACACCAACTCATCAATCCAGATAGAAAGATAAGGCTCTGAGATCCACTGGATTGATACATTTCAATGCATCTAGTTCTCATCAAGAGGGGTGGATACCGCTAACTTATCTCTCGAATAGACAAATATATCTGCAAGAAAAGGCTTAATGAAAATATAAGCAGTTTGTTCCTTTGTAGATACATACTCTAGCTTTACTTTCTCTTCACTGACTTGTTCTCTCAAGTAATGATATTTGATGGACACATGTTTATCTTTGAAGGTTGCATTAGATTCTTTGAAATGTTAATAGCACTAGAATTATCATAATATATGACAATAGGCTCATCATAGATAACTCTGATATCCTTCAACATTTGCTTCATCTAAACCACCTGAGTGCAATTACTAGCAACACCAGTGTACTTAACTTCAACAGTAGATAAGGACACTGAACCTTGTTTCTTACGAGTGCATGAACCCAATTTCTTACCCAAGAAGAATGCTCCACCAGTAGTGCTCTTCGAGTCATCAGCATCACCAACCCAATCATCATCAATGTAAGCACATAGCATGAAATCATCATTCCTTGACTACCACAAACCATAATCCACAGTTCCCTTCAAGTATCTAAATATCCTCTTAGCAACAGTGACATGACTCTCTTTCAACTCATCTTGATATCTAGCAGGCATGCACACAACATGCATGATGTTCAACCTAGTATGAGTAAGATATAGCAGTCCACCAACCATAGATCTATACAAACTCTAATTAGCTTTTGGAGATTCATCATTCTTAGACAATTTACAACCAGTCACCATAGGAGTTCCAACTGGTTTGGAGTCATCCAATCCAAACTTCTTCAACAGTTCCTTCACATATTTAGTTTGAGATATAAATATACCTTTTCCAGTTTGTGAAATTTGTAAACCTAAGAAAAATTTCATCTCACCAATCATAGAAATCTCAAATTCTTTCCGCATATCACTGGAAAACTTCATGCTCAAGCCATCATCTCCTCCAAAGATAATATCATCAACAAAGACTTCAACAATCAAGATGTTATCATTCTCAATCTTAAAGTATAAATTACTGTAAGTGACACCTTTATTAAATCCCAATTCCATCAAATATTGATCTAATCTAGCATACCAGACTCTAGGGGCTCATTTCAATACATAAAGAGTTTTCTTCAGTTTACATACCATGTCTCCATCATCTAATAATAAAAATCCATCGATTTTCTCAATGAAGAATTATTCCTCAAGATCACCATTCAAAAAGGCAGATTTGACATCCATCCGATATACCTTGAAATCTGTATAAGCAACATATGCAGGCAACAGTGTATTAGCTTCAAGTCTAGCCACTGGAGCAAAAGTCTCCTCATAATCAGTTCCTTCTTTATGTGAACATCCTTTGCAAACCAATCTAGCTTTATTTCTAACAACTTCACCGACTTCATTCAATTTGTTTCTGAATTCCTATTTAATACCAATTACATTCTTATCTTTAGGTCTAGGAACAAGTTCCCATTTGTTAGTCTTTTCAATATAATATAAATTTTCTTCGATAGCTCTCATCAAATTTTATTCTTTGAAAGCTTCAATAACATCTTTAGGTTCAAATTTAGAAATCAAACATACTTCTTCAGCAACTAACCTTCTTCTAGTCATCACACCTTTATTTTTATCACCAATAATCTGATTTTTAGATTGATTCAATCTTACATACCTCAGAGTCTTCTGATTGTTCTAATTTTTTGGTTCCTACACCTCTTCACCAGTAACAACAACATCTGGATTAACAGTCTCTACTAGATCATTCTTCTTTGGCTCTTCAGCCTGAATAGGGTTTAGAACAATATGTTGACCATCATCATATTCACATGCTCTGATATCTTTCCCAAGGTTCTCATCCACCTTGACATTTTCACTTTCTACTATCTGTCTCAAACTCTTATTGTAGCACCGGTAGGCTTTTCTCTTTGTTGAATATCCCAAGAAAATTCCTTCATCACTTCTAGGATCGAACTTTCCTATGTCATCATCTCTCTTGATATTACATTTGCTACCAAATACTCTTAAATATCTCACATTAGGAACATGACCAAACCATAACTTATAAGGAGTCTTACCAGTATCACTTTTAATATGAACTTTATTGAATGTGTAAATAGCAGTGCTAATAGCTTCTCTCCACTAGATCTTTGGAACATTCCCTTCAACCAACATAGTCCTTGCAACATCCAAATTAGTTATATTCATCCTTGCAACAACTCCATTCTCCTGAGGGGTTCTAGGAATAGATAATTATCTTCTAATCCCATGCTTCTCATTGAATGCATTAAACTTACCAGAACATAATTCTCCACCTTGGTCAAATCTTAGACATTTCACCTTCAATCTAGACTCAGTCTCAACCTTTGCTTTAAATATTTTGAATTTGTCTAATGCTTTTGGTTTCTCCTTGAAAAAGATAACCCATATCATCTTAGAATAATCATCAATTAGCAACATAAAATATGTCTCCCTACACACTTCTAACATTTGTAGGTCCACATAGGTCAGTATGCACAAGATACAACAATCCATCAAATGTATATTGTTTTCTCTTGAAAGAAATGCTTGTTTTCTTACCCAATTGACATTCTTTACATATCAGATTAGCAGGCTTAACAATCTTAGGTAGATCTCTAACAACTTTTGTAGAACTGATCTTAATCGTTGAATCAAAATTAACATGACACATTCTCCTATACCACAAACAACTTTCATCAATCTGAGCAATCAAACAACTTTTCTCACTGGCATTCAAGTGAAAAATATTGCCTTCAGTCTTAGTCCCAGATGCAATCTCTATACCAGAGGAATTTAGGATCTTGCATTTTTCATTCTTGAATTGTAGATCTTAACCTTTATCAACCATATATCCAATACTCAAAAGATTATGCTTCAAACCTTCAACATATAGGGTGCCATCAGTGTTATGCTTAACATCAAAAGAAATAGAACCTCTACCATGGATCACATAGGCTTTGTCATCCCCAAATCTTACTATTCCACCATCATATCTTTCCATACTCACAAATTTTCTGTTATCACCAGTCATATGATGTGAACAACCATTGTCAATCACCCATTCATCTTTCTCTTCAACCTTCCCAGCTAAAGCTTTCTCCTCAATAAAGTAGCTTGTGGAATCAATAGGTACCAGTCTATCTTCTTTAATGGTAATAAACACAACTTCATCTCCTTCTGAGTGTTCATCTGTAACACCTTCATCAGTAGCCTAATAATAGTCCTTTTGATTCCTATACTTCCAATTAGATTTGTAAGGCTTATCATACTTCTCATGCTTCTCATATCTATCATTTTTATCATGCTTATCAAACTTATCATGCCTGTCATACTTAGCCATTATCTCTGGGCATCTAGAAGCTAAATGTCCTATATTATTACAAGAGAAATATTTCAAAGGAAATTTTCCATCATACTTACCAACTCCTTTGGGAAATCTTTGGGCAATCAATGCTTCAATCTCATCCAACTCTCTTTCTTGCTCTTCCATCTCTCTCCTCACTCTTTCATATTTGGATATTCTACACTCATCAAGCTCATACTTCTTCTTTCCAGATACGGATGCTAATGCTCTAAATGTTGTCTCAGACTTTCCATGCGACTCTTCAAATTTGCATAGCTCAAATGCAACAATATTTCCAACCAACATACCTCTTATTATTGTATCACACTATGGATCTCATCAATAGCAACTACCTTATTTTTTATTAGTAGGAGGAAAAGATCTTAGCACCTTAGCAAGTATTTAATATGTTAGATCCCGGAGACAACTGAGAGGGGGGGGGGGGGGGGTGAATCAGTTGTCCAATATATTTAAATCAAAACTAACTTAACCAAACTTAATTCTTAATACCGGTAAACCAAACTTTATGCCGGTAGACAATTTTATCAGTTAATTGCAGTACCGGTAAAGATTAATGCATGAAACAGAAAAGTAATAACATCCACAACACATTACATGAATATTTGTACGTGGAAACCCTGTAAGGGGAAAAACCATGGTGGGAAACCTTACCCACAATCAGATGATACTACTACAAATAGTATGTGTGTACAATATGGAGTCTGCACATGCAGAAAGGCTAGCTGCCTAGAGCTCACTACTCAATCACAAAATGGGAGTCACACTGACTACAATTGGATGGTTAAATCCAATGATAATGTACTGTTCAAAATAACATCTTCATATGCTGGATTTAGTACCGGTTTAGCTCAGATATGCCTTCTTCAAACCTTCCTTCAATCTTGAATGATGTCTGCATGGATATCTCTACTTATATTCGCATATACCTTATTATAATCCTTTTCCTAATCCTATATCAATCTCACAAATGAGATCTTACATTTATACCATAACCTAAGACCAAATGAGTAGGTCAGCTCACTAAGGATATTACAATGAAATTAATTACGAATGAATCAATATGTGATGCATGACATCAGCTCAATGTATTTACAATAATAACAAATCATCTTCATGACGTGTTGTGCTGATTTGGAATAGATATGCTTGCCGGTGCATAACCTGGACCTATTTGTTGGTAACAACAAATATGTAAACCCGATCAAACCAATGAACAAATCACCAAAACCAAGTGTCCAAACAATTTCTTCAACATATCCAAATAATCACCAAGTCCTTCCAAGTGCTGGTGAACAATATAACCTGTCGGTGAACCAAATACTAGTGACTGTGCATAAGTCACTGAACATGTCGGTGAAAATAACCAAAGATCTCCAAGTGCTGATAAGAGTTGACAAGTGTTGACATAAATGACAAAACTATATCAACATATCCAAAATACCAATAATCTCCCCCTTTGGCATTGCTGGCAACACAAGATGGAAAAACCATCAAAGTGCCAAAACAGAAATGCCAAAAACCAAAAACCAACAATCTCCAAAAGAGATCATTAACTTGAAATCAAAATACAGAGAGTAATAATCTCTTCAACAATCTCTCCCCAAAATAACAATCTCTCCCTCAAAGGATAATGTGTTTTTTCATAACAATCTCTCCCCCTTTGACATCAAATGCCAAAGCAATACAAAAACCAAATTTTAAATAGTTCATTCAAAATACCAACTACTCCCTCTGAGAAGTAGCTTTCCTCATCAAAGCCGGAATAAAAGATTTCTCTATTAATTCTATCAGTTGATGACAAAAATCAACTATCTAAGTCTCTACCGGTGGGGGTATAACCCCAAGCTGCTCTCTGAGATATTCAAATATTTCTTTAGGCAAAGGTTTAGTAAAAATATCTACAATCTTCTCTTTAGTATTCACATAAACCAATTTCACTTCTTTTGCTTCAACATTTTCTTTTAGAAAATTTAATTTGATAGAAACATGTTTAGTTTTTGAGTGAAGTACCGGATTCTTAGATATATCAATTGCTTCCATATTATCATAGTAAATTTTTATAGGTTCCTTGCATTTTACCTTTATGTCCTTCAACATTTGCTTTATCTATAATGCCTGTGTACAGTTAGTTGTTTTTGTAGCATATTCCGATTCTGCTATTGATAAAGATGTGCAACTTTGTTTCTTTCTCAACCAAGAAATTAATCTGCTGCCAAGAAAAAATGCTCCATCAGTGGTACTTTTTCTATCATGTACATCTCCTACCCAATTTGCATTTGTGTATGCACATAAATCAAATTTTTCATCTCTAAGATACCATAAGCCAAGATTTGTAGTGCCTTGTAGATATCGGAAAATCCTTTTCACTGTTGATTCATGATTTTCTTTAGGATTACTCTGAAATCTTGAAACAATACATACTGCATTCATAATAACAAGTCTTGTTTGTGTCAAATACAGTAAACCTCCTAACATAGACTTGTATCTAGTTGGATTAACAGGTGTTGATTCATGCTTCAATGATAGTTTATCAGTTGTAGTCATAGGTGTGCTTACCGATTTAGAGTTTTCCATGCCAGATTTCTTTAGTAATTCCTTCAAGTATTTAGATTGACATAAGAATATGCCTTTATCAGTCTGTGAAATCTGCAATCCTAAAAAGAATTTTATCTCTCCAATCATAGACATTTCAAATTCTTCCTGCATCCTTTTAGAAAAGTCTTTACATAATCCATCTTCTCCTCCAAAGATTATATCATCAACAAAAAATTCTATAACCAAGATATCATAATTAGTCACTTTGTAATATAGATTGCTATCAGCATTACCTTTAATGAAACTAATCTTCAAAAGATATTTGTCCAATCTAGCATACCAAGCTCTAGGAGCTTGCTTTAGTCCATACAAAGCTTTCCTTAACTTGCAAACCATATCTCTGTCATCTATTAATGAAAATCCACCAGGTTGTTCAATGTAAACTTCTTCTTCAAGATCACCATTCAGAAATGCACATTTAACATCCATTTGATATACTTTATAGTTCTTATGTGTTGCAAAAGCCAAGAATAATCTGACTGCCTCAATTCTAGCTACCGGTGCAAATGTTCAATATAATCAACTCCTTCTTTTTGTGAATATCCCTTACACACTAATCTTGCTTTGTTTTTGATTACCTTACCATATTCATTAAGTTTGTTTCTAAATACCCATTTAGTTCCAATTACATTTTTGTCTTTAGGCTGGGGAACTAATGTCCATATATTGTTCTTTTCAATTTGTTCTAATTCATCTTCCATAGCTTTAATCCAGTGTTTATCTTCACATGCCTCATTAACTGATGCTAGTTCAATTTGAGAAATAAGACATACCTCTTCATTTGCCAGTCTTCCTCTAGTCATAACACCTTGATACTTGTTCCTAATTATCTAATTTTTAGAGTGATTCAATCTTACATACCTGGGTGTTTTTACTTGGTGTTGTTCCTCAGTCAATGTGGAATTTTCAATTGATGTCAGTGTGACTAGATCAACATTGTGTACCAGTGTATTCATTGTAGGTTTACTTGATATTATCTCTATTGCCAGTTTAGAGTCCATGTACCTTGAATTTCCTCTAAACTGTTCATCAATCTTCACATTTGCACTTTCAACAATTTTCTGCAATCTCTTGTTAAGACATCTATATGCCTTGCTCTTAGATGAATAACCAAGAAATATTCCTTCATCACTTCTAGGATCAAATTTGCCAATGTACTCATCTCTTCTAATGTAACATTTACTTCCAAATATTTTGAAATATTTAAGAGTAGGAGTATCACCAAACCATAGTTCATGAGGGGTCTTACCGGTTTCACCTTTGATGTGAACTTTGTTGAATATGTAAACTGTTGTACTCACTTCTTCTCTCCATTATACATGAGGTATATTTTCTTCTGATAACATACTTCTAGCTGCCTCCAAAATAGTTATGTTTCTCCTTTCCACAACTCCATTCCACTGGGGTGTCTGGGGTGCTGATAACTGTCTTCTGATTCCATTCACTTCATAGAATGTATTAAATTCCTTAGATGTGAATTCACCTCCTTGATCTGATCTGAAGTATTTGATTTTCTTACTAGTTTCATTCTCTACCATCACCTTGAATAGTTTGAATTTCCCAAGTGCTTCTGATTTCTCCCTAAAAAAAGTAGCCCAACACATTCTATAATAGTCATCAATGATTAGCATAAAATACCTATCTCCTTGTAAACTTCTAGTTCTTGTTGGACCACATAAATCAGTGTGAATTAAGTCAAGAGAATTATTGGATTTATCTGGTATACTCTTAAAAGATTCTCTAACTTGCTTTCCAAATTGACATTCCTTACACACCGGATTGTGAGGTTTAACAATCTTAGGTAAATCCCTTACTGCCTTAGTTGTACTGATTTTCACAATGCAATCAAAATTTACATGACAAAGTCTCTTATGCCATAACCAACTTTCATCAATATGTGCAATCAAGCATGTCTTCTCATTGTTATTCAAATGAAAAATATTACCTCTAGTCTGATTACTGGTTGCAATTTGTAAACCATATCTGTTCATGATTTTCCATTTACCATTCTTGAATTGTAACTAAAATCCTTTTACAACTAATTGACCAACACTCAAAAGATTATGCTTCAAACCTTCAACATAATAAACATTATCAGTATTGTGCTTACCATCAAATGATATAGTGCCTTTTCCTTTGATCAAACAAGATTTATCATCTCCAAATCTCACTAGACCTCCATTGTATTCCTGAAAGGTTAAGAATTCACTTTTATCACCAGTCATATGATGTGAACATCCTGAATCAATGATCCATTTATCCTTATCTTCAATTTTAGCTACCAGGGACTACTCTACTGGTTAACGAGTAGGTGCTGATTGATCTTCTGTTATAGCAAAAAATACCCATCCATTGTCGTCAGTTCCTCATCATAATCATCAGTAACTCCTTCATCAACAAGGTAACAAGATTCGTCTCTATTCTTCTTAAATCTGTATCTCTGATATTTAGGGTTAGGCTTATATATTTTTTTAGCTTCTTCTTTCAATCTTGTATGTCTATCAAGACACCTAGATGCCATATGACCAATCTTATTGTAGTTAAAACATTTAAAGGGTGCTTTACCTTCATACTTACTTCCACATGGACCTTTCGACATTTTCCTTGCAAACAGTGCTTCAAGTTCTTCCAGTTCTTCATTCTCCTTCCTGCTTTCTTCAAGTTCTCTTGCATAAAAGGCTTTCCAATCAGATTTATCAAATGATGATGATGATGCTGTAGATGATGATGATGCCTTGAAAGCTAAATCTGTCTTTATAGTAGCAACAGAACCAAATTGCTCAAGTTCAAAAGATGAAATTTTTCCAACCAAAGTGTCTCTAGATACTGATGTATTAGGCATTGTTCTCAATTCATTTATAGTAGTTACTTTCATCTTATATGCCGGTGGAAATTCTCTTAAAACTTTAGAAACAATTTCATCTTCACTTAAGGTTCCTCCACAACATTGTCTACCCAAAACAATTTCATTTACTCTTTCCATAAAAGCCGAAATCCTTTCATCTTCTTCCATTTTTAGATTTTCATACCTGACCCAAAAGCATTCAAGTTTTGCAATTTTAACTATGGTATCACCTTCATTCAATGTTTCTAATTTGTCCCAAATAGCTTTAGCAATAGATTTGTCTGATAATCCCATGATTTGCTGATCTGACAATGCGCTCAAAAGTGCTTCTCTTGCTTTGCAATAATTTTCCTCATCTTTAGCCAAGGTTGGTGGATTAGGTTGACCTTGAGTAGGAGCAACATAACCATTCTTTGTAACCTCCCATATTTCCTTTCCAATGCAATTCAAACGTGTCTCCATCCTGATCTTCCATATGCCATAGTTAGTTCCATCAAGTTTAGGATTGTCCTTCCTGGAATAGTTAGAAGATATTGGATCTCCTCAAGCTGTTAAACTTCTGCAAAAAGAGGACTAAGCTCTGATACCAATTTTTAGGTCTCGAAGACAACTGAGAGGGGGGGGGATGAATCAATCGTCCAATATATTCAAATCAAAACTAACTTAACCAAACTTAATGTTTAATAACAGTAAACCAAACTTTATGCCGGTAGATAGTTTTATCAGTTAATTGCAGTACCGGTAAAGATTAATGCATGAAACAAAAAAGCAATAACATCCACAATACATAACACATATATTTGTACGTGGAAACCTTGTAAGCGGAAAAAACACGGTGGGAAACATTACCCACAATATGATGATACTACTGCAGATAGTATGTGTGTACAATATGGAGTCTACACATGCAGAAAGGCCAACTGCCTAGAGCTCATTTCTCAATCAGAAAATGGGAGTCACACTGACTACAATTGGATGGTTAAATCCAATGATGATGTACTGCTCAAAATAGCATCTTCATATGCTGGATTCAGTACCAGTTTAGCTCAGATATGCCTTCTTCAAACCTTCCTTCAATCTTGAATGATGTCTGCGTGTATAGCTCTTCTTATATTCACATATACCTTATTATAATCCTTTTCCTAATCCTATATCAATCTCACAAATGAGATCTTACATTTATACCATAACCTAAGACCAAATGAGTAGGTCGGCTCACTAAGGATATTACAATGAAATCAATTACAAATGAATGAATATGTGATGCGTGATGTCGGCTCAATACATTTACAATAATAACAAATCATCTTCATGACGTGTCATGCTGATCTGAAATAGATATGCTTGCTGGTGCATAACCTAGACCTATTTATCAGTAACAACAAATATGAAAACCCAATCAAACCAATGAACAAATCACCAAAACCAAATGTCCAAACAATGTCTTTGATATATTCAAATAATCTTTGAGTCATTCCAAGTGCTGGTGAAAAATATAACCTGCTGGTGAACCAAATACTGGCGACTATGCATAAGTCACTGAACATGCCGATGAACATAACCAAAGATCTCCAAGTGCTGATAAGAGTTGACAAGTGTTGACATCAATGACAAAACCATATCAACATATCCAAAATACCAACATCATATTCTTCAAGGGCTCCACTGGTACATCTGATGCCTAGGAAAAGATCATTCACCTTATCCTTGAAAGAGTGTATGTTTTCATCTTCTCCCATCTTCAACGTCTCATACTTTCCTTTCAAACTCTACAGCTTAGCAAGTTTCACTTGTTTGTCTCCATGCAAGATTTCAAGCTTCTCCGAGATCTCAAGTGCGGTCTGAAGTCCCATTACATTTGTCATCTCTGAATCAGTTAGGGCACTAAGAAATGGTTCCTTCGCTCTAATATTATATTTAGCTTCCTTGATCTCATCTGTAGTAACTGGTCCATTCGAAGGAGCAAAGTATGCATTCTTTGTAATGTTCTAGTAATCTTCTCCAGGAAATTTTAAGTGTATTTTCATCCATTTCTTCCATATAGGATAGTTACTTCCATCAAATCTCAAAGTATCCTTCTTAAAGATAACACTTCCAGTTCTAGTTGTCATCTTGGATCTCCTCAAGCAGTTAAGCTTCTTCCAGAGGATATAGCTCTGATACCATTTGTTGGCAACAACAATGAAGGAAAATGAGAGGTGGGGCGAATTAGTTTTCACCGGATCTATAAAATTAACCACAAAAATATATTTGATAAAATGTAGCAATAACAGAGACAAGCAAATTGAAGGCACAACATCAAGATTTTGATGTGGAAAATCCAGTTAAGGGAAAAAGCACAGTGAGAACTTACCAATAGTAAGATGATACTCTGCAGTAGTGTGTGTAAATATTACAATGAGGAATTCATATGCATCTAGGAATATTGCCTAGAGCTCACTGCTCAAAAGATAATGACCTCGAAGGCTACAACCCTCAAGGAAGTCTCAATGACTTACAACAAGATTCAAACTACAATCCAAAAGAAATGAACTGCAATAATAGAATCTCCAAATGCTTGATGACAGTTCAAGTTAAGCACAAATGTCTACTCTACAACACCAATCTCTCCTTAATAACAATACCGAAGGATGAATCCTTGTTTGCACATAACCATCTCTATGATAATACAAACCCAGCCTCGACCTCTAAATTATATGAAAATATATATACAAATCATCAACCTTGACAAAAAGGTCAAGTAAAACCTCAAATGACAATTACAAAATTACATCTCATGATACAAAGATCGACCATCAGACCAATATAATTATTTACATGATATAACATGGACCTAATTAGAATTCCCAAATGCTCAACTCCACTGGAAATTACACCAAGATCAACCGGAACATGCTACACCACCAGAAAATCCGCATAACATGAAGAACATCACCGGTTCATGAAAACCAACAAAAAATCACACAACGACCAATACGGATCATCAAAATAAATAGGATACAATCATCAGTAATAGTTGCACCAAGACCACATAACAAATATTCATCTGTCAATGTCCAAAACTCAAGAACACAACCAACCAACAACTGTCATAAAGAAAGATAACCTGCGAAGCACCAAATCATGATCCATATGAAATGAAGATAAATAAGTCCATCCTAAAAAATATCCCAAAATCTCAACACAGGATCTGATCGCATTGGAATATACCAAAGGACATACTGAACTCTACAAAGCACTAATACAACAAAAAGAAAACTGCAAACTAGATCATAAGGTCTTCCCAATCTGCAAACACTGAAGCAAATCACAGGAATATGTTGACATCTGTTGGAAAAATAATGTCTCAACCTTGCATTTAAATGATGTTACTATTCATAGTAAGTTTTTATTTGATCACAAAATGGTGCGGAATTCTCCCCAAAACTTCTGGTTGGCTAGATAATCATTCTGTTAAAGTTACGTCGCAAGATCACAAATAGTTTTGAAGATATTACATTTTTTCATTTTGGAGGGGTCTAATGAAAGGTTTTCATTTGATTTTGGGGACTTTAGAGGCTCCAAAACACTGTGAAAAGTAGGCTTCGATGATTTTTTTGAGGTAATAGATCACTTCGCGAGATTTCTGATGCTTTAAATGGTTCGTCAATCGGACACACGGTTCTCAAGTTATGGCCTGCAGAAGTTTATACTCCTTAAATATAAATATAAAATACATCGGACACATAAATGAGTTGTGAAAAGGGAGGGACACATCATAGGGCATCTAGAAGGGAGATAAGGTTGGCTACACCTTATTGGGTAGTTTTAGCCCTTGGTTTTTGTGTAGGGGAAAAAGTGAGACTAGGCCAACATGCCCTAATCCTACCTTTTGACACACATTTGTGGAATACGAAAGAGCCTAGAGGTATCACACAATTGGATACTTCTTTTTGTGGAAGAGAGAGACACGGGCTACCTATTAGGATTTCTATTCCTTTGTTGTAATTGAAAGATAAAATGATGCAAGTTCAATTCCTAACCCCAAAGTGCAAGTATGAACTAATAACAAGATTGCAGAATTAAGATTAAATAATGGAAAGCTGTAAACACAAGGACAAGAAAAGAATGCAGATGCATACCTGGAGTTAAAATTTGAGTGAAAATGTTCGGGACGGGGGCACAGGCGCCACTATCTTGATTCTGCTCCTGAAACTGCTGTTTTGCAACTCGAAAAGTTGTCAGAAAAATGCTGAAACTTGCTGTCTAACAGAAGGACCAGGGTGCCCAGCACCCCTGTCCTAGGGACCAGGGCACCCAGCGCCCCTGTCCTGGTAGGACCAAACCCCACGCCCCTGTCCTGGTCTTTTGCCCTGAAATTTGGTGTGGAGTTCTGTCTCAGTCTGCTTCCGCCGGATCTGCAACTTGCGGCGTTGTCCGAATCCCGAAACCTGCACTTATATCTGAAAAGGTATGGTGGGCGGCTATATAGGGTTTTGCCTTAGTCAAACCCCCGCTTTGGTGATTTCCACCTCCACAAATAGCCAAGTTGTATTGTAATAGTAATGTGTGTGGAGACCTTGTGCGTGTGCAAGATCCTAAAATGCAAGTAAGCAAACTAGAGCAACCTAGAAAGTAAACCCTAATTGCTTGTAAATGAAAATGTAAATGCTCCAAATCAAGATGAAAAATGGTCTAAAGCGTGAATACAAATGATATAATGAGGCTTATGCAAAGACATGAAAACAACATGAAATCATACCCAACCCCAAGGGAGGGGTACAAGCCAATCTTCAGTCGGTAATCCCCTATTGCTCTTCAATGTCTTCAAAGCCCTAAATGGATGAATTAAATTGATGAATGCTTGATGGATGGATGTTGAATGTTGTTGAAGTCTTCCAAGATCTGCTCTTTCACTGCATAGAAGGTCCCCTGAAACCAAAAATTCGGATCCTTTCAAATGAAGAAAGAGAGCTCTTATATATGAAACCCTAGGTCTTAATTTCAACTTTTGGCCGACCTAGAGATTGAATCTCCTACCAATTTCTTGGGGTTAAGCTTTATTTTATGATTGGATCGTGCTCCTAAAATTTCGGGAAAAATGTCCGAGACCGTGTGCACTCCGGGCGCCATGGTCCCGACAACTTTTCACCAAATTTTCAGGGCCGTCAGATATGATGATTTTAGGGAGAATCCCGAAGTTACAGGTGATTTCGAGATGTTTTGACCCCCAAAATCAAGCCCCCAAGTTCAAAATAGGACCTAATTAGGGTTTTAAATTAAATGATGTATTGGAGGAATAAAATGAAAGGGGCACACTTTAATGAAAAGGGCCCAACTTTATGATATGGGAGATGATAAAATAGAACCTTAGACCTAATTAATTTAATTAATTAAGTGCTAAAGGGGAAATGCAATGCAAAATGCAAAATGCGCCAAGGTGGGTGCTAAACTAGGTGTGAAATTGTACCACCCTAGCAAGTGTGTACAATTTACGACGCTACATTTAGCCCCCACTTTAGCAGTCATATGAACACTACGTGCGTATGCAAGCTAAAGTACAGAAAAGTAAACATTATTTGAAAAAGGATATATCCATAAGTCTGTCGAACGAAGCCCCCAGCAGTATCTGCAGTACACAGTTAGGAACCGCACCCTACAAAACACACGTTAGATCACAAAATCACCTAATGCTTACTAAGGAAGGTGATGAAAATTCGAGGGTAGCTATATGCCCCCCCTATTTCGGCTTGCTAATTTTAGTGAGTTGAAACAGGGTATCATGTTTACCACTTCGAATTGTTAAAGAATATTGATGACAAATGCTCACAAGAAGATTTGATATAAGATCAAAAAATAATGGAGAATCATTTGGTAAGAAAGAGGACTAAATCTCAATTCCAACACAACAAAGAGTGTGAGGATTTGAGAGTTCTCTAACACAAGATGAAGGATGTAAATGGAAACAAAATGCAAAGAGAAGAAAAGAAAGGAAAAAAAGCATGAATACACACATTGGTGATCCATGAGAAGAATAGTGAGAGAGAAAACATGGACTTCTCGCCGCTAGATCTTGTCTAGGTGATCCATGGGACAAAGGACATGGAAAACTAGCCCCTAGAGTCTGTCTAGGTGATCCATGTAAGGGAGGAGAGTGAGAAAGTCTAGCCTTATGCCGCTAGTTCCACTCAACCTCGTGCATGTGTGTGTAAGGGAGGTTAGAAGCACCTCATAGGAGTCTATGCCCGAGTATGCTACAACCTGTATATGTATAGTACAAAAGCGTGACATCTCGCTCTAAGAGTCTATGCTCTGGTTCCGAGAATAATCACCTTGTATAAAAGAAAAATGGAGACATCTCGCTCTAAGAGTCTGTGCTCTGGTTTCGAGAATGACCCATTGCTCAAAGAGTGTAATGTTTATGTCATAAGCAAAGTAGAACAAGGATACCTACCTTCATCACAAAAGAAGATACCCCAAAAATGCAACAATGTCATAGATCCAAGCAAGGGAGTTTTTGCACTCTTTAAGCAAGGATAAGATAGTTGAAAATGGATATCTTGTAGTATGCGTAAAGGAGATCCTTAGAGGAGAAGAGATCTTTGTACAAAAGACACCTATCCCCGAGAGGAATTGTCTTAGACAAATATAACATCTTCTAGAATAAGACAAATAAGAGAATAAGAATGCAATACTTCCTTCTTTTGCGAGGTGAAAGTGATTCTTAATGAAGGATGACGCTTTTTTTAACCCAATTGGGAGAGTGAATTCATTATGGATATATTTTACCAAGTGCAAAAGAGGTTGTAGTCAAGGACTTACACCCCTTGTAAGAGAGAATCCTTGAACAAACAACAACAAATGCATACAAGGAATAACATCAAGTAATAAAGTTCACACCATCCACGAAATAGGAAAAAGTGGATCCTTAGATAAAAATAAGGAAAGATCATTGCCTCCCAAGGATAAGGACAATGAGAAGGACTTACTGAATCTTCTAGGGAGA
This sequence comes from Cryptomeria japonica, assembly GCF_030272615.1. NCBI lineage: Eukaryota > Viridiplantae > Streptophyta > Pinopsida > Cupressales > Cupressaceae > Cryptomeria > Cryptomeria japonica. Next base: position 33,184,588 of record NC_081408.1, on the reverse strand, counting down.
GATTTAGACATAAGCAAAATGTACTACATACTCACATGAGTTCATGCAAGCAAGACATTAGTGTATGTAAAATGCTCCTCACAAGAAGTGGGTAAGATAAGAAAGAGAATACACATCTTCTCCCATATCTAGAAAAAGAGAATTCTAAAGCAAAGATGATCAATATTTCCACACTATTACCCCATAGGAACAAGAGATAACATAGAAAAATTAGGCTATTATGTTGCTTCAAAAATATGATTGCACTTGAAATTGTACCATCATGAATGACAATGAGCCCCCAGTAAATGAGCTACCAATGTCACATAATGATGAGCAACATAATAGCCATTAATGTTATTTAAAGACATGATAGATTGAATGAGGTATTTGAATATGACATGCTAAATTCTCAACTATAAGTGAGATCAAAAACATGTATAAAATGATAAAAATTGAAGAAGAAAAGTCACAAGAAATCTTAGAAGAGGGATGAGTGTAATCTATTAGAGCCTTATCCCTGGAGGAAAGGACTTTATCATGAATAGGAGATAAAGATTCATAAGTGGATTTAGAAATTTGAGGGGAGTCATAAAGAGATTTGTTCATCGCCAAGATTTCCTTATGAGGGGAATGAGAGTTGATAGAAGTAGAAGATGATTTAGTTGAAGTGAGATCATCATCACTACTAAATATAGCATTCACATTGAGAGATGGTCTTTTAGATGCTTTGGTGGGCTTAGAAAGATTATATCCAAGTCCAAATGAATATTCATGCATGTTATGTTCTAAAGGAACTTTAATTCCTTGTTCATTTGTGCCACAACCATTTCCACTATAACCACTCTTAGCCAAAATGTGAAAACCACGACCATAACGATTAGCCATTTCAGAAAGAAAAGGTGGTTTTTCATAAGACAAAGAATCAAATTCTTCAGAATTAGAGGTGTGAGGAGAAGAAGTTTGAGAAGCGGCCACAAAATTATTACTCATAGGTTCAGGTAAAACTGATTGATCTCTAGTTTCTTCCTTCTTTTTAACTTTAAGCTCTCTAGGAGGAACCCTATACTCACCTACAAAGGTGGGATTAAAATCAAGAGATCCCCAATCGTCTTCTGCGAGAACCTTCTCAGGATCAAAAGCCTTTTTATGTGTAGATTCAAGTTGAGAAGAATCTTCTTCAGGAACTTCAGACTCATCCAAAGAATTTTGATTATCAGAGGGTGATGATTCATCCATAGGTATCTTGTTTAACGAGTCATCACTAGAAGAGAAAGGCTTAGAAGAACTCCCTTTGGAAGTAGATGTTTGCAAACAAGCTTGAAAATTAGTATCACCTATCAAGGTATATGTCTTATTATTATAAATAAATTTAACTTTTCTATGCAATGTAGAGGGGACAGCTTGCATACTGTGAATCCAAGGTCTCCCTAATAACAAGTTGTATGTTAGATTTCCCGACATAACATGGATAGGAGTAGGTAAAGTAACAGGTCCCACTGTGATGGGTAAGGTGATAATACCTAATGAAGACTTAGCCACATTATCAAAGCCTCGAATGGGACGAGAGTCAGGCTCAATAAGGGATGTATCCACATTCATCTTATGCAATAGATTAATGCTACACACATTAAGGCCAGAACCATTATCTACTAGTGTTCGTCTTATAGAAGTGTCATTTATGATAACCACAATCATCAAGGGATCATATTGATGTTGAATTTCACTAGTAGGCAACTCATCTTGAGTAAACACAATTTGAGCTTTAGGATTCATCACAGAGTTAACCAAAGACACTATATTACTAGATGTATTAGGTGGAGGAACATTCAAATCTTTCAAGGCATCTTGTAACATTCCATGATAAGCGGAAGAAGTTTGGATCAAATCCCAAAGGGATATCTTAGCAGGGGTAGCTTTAAGTTGTTCTATGAGATCATATTCCTTACTAAGCATTTGTGAAATACGAGGAGCTTGAGGAAGAATAGGTTGAGAAGGAGGAAGTGAAGTTGGGATAACTGGAGGAGGATTAGGTTGCCTATTATTTCTAGTATTATAGGTATGGGCAACCACATGATAACTCTCTCTAGTCAGTTGCTTAGCATACTCATAAGGGCTCTTAGTAGAATAACCTCCTTGCACAGTAATAATAGGTTTCTTAGGAGTGCGAAAAGAATCATTAGCATAACCACCTTGAACCACTAAGATAGGCTTATTTAAAGGTTGATAATTTTGAGAAGGACAAGCACCTTGGATAGTGAAGAGAGGTTTGTTAGGTGTTTCATTCACATGTATCAAATTGATTGAGGATGGTTTAGAGGAATGAACAAAAGTGTTGGAAGAATTATTGATAGTCTTCTCTTGCACTAAAATCTTATCACGGATTAAATCAATTCTAGGAGAGAGACAAGGGGTAGGCATTGATGTTCTAGTAGGAAAAGTAATACTAGGAAAGGTCATATCATCCTCTATCATCAAAGGATCTACATGGGGAATAAACTCTCTAGGAGAAGGATCAACAGTACTCTCTAAAGTCTCACTTTTGAGAGGGAGATCTTCGAAAGAGATGTTAACCATCTTGCTTTGAACTAGGGTTTCCTTATGAGTAGAAACAAGTTGAGGAGAGGGAGATGCTTTATTTTTAGAGGGAGAATAATTGAGATTCAAGGGAGGTGAGAAACTATTAAGCGAGTTTTCAATCTTGATTTCATCCCCTTTGGCTAGGGTTCTCTCATGGGGTAGAGAATAATCTACACCTTCTTCTAATGGTTTATCCCAAATAGTGAAGTTGTTGAAAGGAATGTTTGAAGTATTGTCAATTTCGGGAGAGGAGATAACATTGTTTATTAATTCCTCATCCTTAGGAGGGAGAGCATCAATAGATGTGTTAAACTCATCCTCTTTCCTCAAAATATGTTCAATATGATCTTTAGGGGAGAGAGAATTAAGGAAATTGCTTATTATTTCATCTTCTTTCTCTAAGGGATGCTTATGGGTAAGACAAACTTTAGGAGAAGGGTAAGCATTTATCATTAATTCATCATCTCTAGTGGGAATTTTGTTGGAAAAGGAAATGCCATCACTAGGAAATGTAGGGATCATGTCATCTTCTTGCACAAAAGGATCCTCATGAAGGGAGTGTTTTTTAGGAGGAACATGAACATATTTCTCCAAAGATTCATGCTTAGGAAGGAGATCTTTGAAAGAAGTGTTCATAACCTCTTGTTGCACTAACATGCCCCCATTGGAAGGACCAACTTTAGGAGAAAGTAAGTCAATGTCCATCAATACCTTTTCACTTAGAGGGGCATCATGTAGGGAAGGTGAAGTAACATTAAGAAAGGTGTTTATGATATCATTCTCTTCCTCTAGGATAGCTAAATAGGAAGGGCACATTTTAGGAGAATTGTCAAGATCACTCTTAAAGTCTTCATCCTTAGAGCATGGGAGAGTCTCAAAGGGATTGGAAGCAACTCTTTTAGGCACTAAAATGTTGTTATAGATGGGGGGAGGTTCTTTAGGAGAAGGAAAAATTGAAACAAGGGAAGCTAACCCATTATCACATCTATGAAATGAATGCATCATGACAACAATTTTCCTCTTTCAAATGATAACACATGCAAAATAGAAGGAAATGTTTAATTTTAACCAATGCAAGCACTTAGAATGTAGATTTAGAAAATGAAATTTATAATTCAAATGAGTTCCTAAATCAGATTTGAAATTAGTTAAGCTATAAACACTCAAATTTGAAAACATAAATCAGAATTAGAGAAGATTGGAATTCACGTCGGGTTCACCAAAATGTGTAGGGGAAAAAGCGAGACTAGGCCAACATGCCCTAATCATACCTTTTGACACACATTTGTGGAATATGAAAGAGCCTAGAGGTATCACACAATTGGATACTTCTTTTTGTGGAAGAGAGAGCCACGGGCTACCTATTAGGATTTCTATTCCTTTGTTGTAATTGAAAGATAAAATGATGCAAGTTCAATTCCTAACCCCAAAGTGCAAGTATGAACTAATAACAAGATTGCAGAATTAAGATTAAATAATGGAAAGCTGTAAACACAAGGACAAGACAAGAATGCAAATGCGTACCTGGAGTTAAAATTTGAGTGAAAATGTTCAGGACGGGGGCGCAGGCGCCACTGTCCTGATTTTGCTCCTGAAACTGCTGTTTTGCAACCTGAAAAGTTGTCAGAAAAATGCTGAAACTTGCTGTCTGACAGAAGGACCAGGGTGCCTAGCGCCCCTGTCCTGGTAGGACCAAGGTGCCCCATGCCCCTGTCCTGGTCTTTTGCCCTGAAATTTGGTGTGGAGTTCTGTCTCGGTCCACTTCCGTTGGATCTGCAACTTGCGGCGTCGTCCGAATCCCGAAACCTGCACTTATATCTGAAAAGGTATGGTGGGCGGCTATATAGGGTTTTGCCTTTGTCAAACCCCCGCTTTGGTGATTTCCACCTCCACAAATAGCCAAGTTGTATTGTAACAGTAATGTGTGTGGAGACCTTGTGTGTGTGCAAGATCCTAAAATGCAAGTAAGCAAACTAGAGCAACCTAGAAAGTAAACCCTAATTGCTTGTAATGATAATGTAAATGCTCCAAATCAAGATGAAAAGTGGTCTAAAGTGTGAATACAAATGATATAATGAGGCTTATGCAAAGACATGAAAACAACATGAAATCATACCCAACCCTAAGGGAGGGGTACAAGCCAATCTTCAGTCGGTAATCCCCTATTGCTCTTCAATGTCTTCAAAGCCCTAAATGGATAATTAAATTGATGAATGCTTGATGGATGGATGTTGAATGTTGTTGAAGTCTTCCAAGATCTGCTCTTTCACTGCATAGAAGGTCCCCTGAAACCAAAAATTCGGATCCTTTCAAATGAAGAAAGAGAGCTCTTATATATGAAACCCTAGGTCTTAATTTCAAATTTTGGCCGACCTAGAGATTGAATCTCCCACCAATTTCTTGGGGTTAAGCTTTATTTTATGATTGGATCGTGCTCCTAAAATTTCGGGAAAAATGTCCGGGACCGTGTGCACTTCGGGCGCCATGGTCCCGACAACTTTTCACCAAATTTTCAGGGCCGTCAGATATGATGATTTTAGGGAGAATCCCGAAGTTACAGGTGATTTCGAGATGTTTTGACCCCCGAAATCAAGCCCCCAAGTTCAAAATAGGACCTAATTAGGGTTTTAAATTAAATGATGTATAGGAGGAATAAAATGTAAGGGGCACACTTTAATGAAAAGGGCCCAACTTTATGATATGGGAGATGATAAAATAGAACCTTAGACCTAATTAATTTAATTAATTAAGTGCTAAAGGGGAAATGCAATGCAAAATGCAAAATGCGCCAAGGTGGGTGCTAAACTAGGTGTGAAATTGTACCACCCTAGCAAGTGCGTACAATTTACGACGCTATAGTTTTTTAATTGCGTTTGATGATTTCTTGTATTGTATCTCCTATATATGAGGTGCGTGACATAGAGGTTGTGTGTAAGAGTCTTATGGCTATTGAGTTACATCTAAATCTTTGATTAGTGGTACTCCTATGAAGAGCTTTCTCTACAAGTATATTGTAATATGTTTTGATTGTTGAATAATAATTGGGTGGCTTTTGGAGTGGGGTTTTTCTCCCGAAAGGGTTTTCCCCACGTAAATTATTGTGTTATGGTTTGAATATTATTATATCTATTTCTATTTTTTGTAACTGTTGTGATGATCTGTAAACTTTTTGCATCTCTTTTCTCAAGGTTAGTGTAGGAAGTTGTTCTGCTACTTGACTTCCTTACAAGTGGTATCAGAGTTTGATCACCTTTGGTTTTAGTTGTGGGTTGTTGGGTTTTTTGAAATAATCCAAATTTGAGTGGGAAATTTTATAGAAGATACTTTTTTATCTTGTTGCAGGAATTTTCAGATGGCAAGTTCCTCAAGAAAAATAGAGGTGGATAAATTTAATAAAACAAATTTTGAGATGTGGAAGATAAAGATGGAAGATTTGCTAATAGATCGAGATCTATGGGATGTTGTTGATGCAAATGTCCAAAGTCCCTCAGATCCTACTGCAACAACTCAGTATGATGTAATGGACCAAAAAGCCAAGGTTCTAATCAGATTATGCCTGACAGACTCTGTTAATGACCAATGTCCACAAAGAAAACACTGCAAAGAAACTATGAGATAAGCTTGGAGAAATGTATCAAGCAAAATCTTTATCAAATCATATTTTCTTGAGGAAGAAATTATATTCATTAAAGATGGAAGAGGGTGGATGAGTTGCAGACCACTTGGAAGCATTCAATATGTTGGTGGCTCAATTAGTATCTATTGGTGTTAAGATGAATGAAGAGGAGAAATTTCAGATCTTGCTTTGTTCTTTCCTTGATTCATGGGATTCTCTTGTTATGGCTATCGGTAGTACTTCTATTGTTTTGAAGTCTGAAGATGTGGCGGGTGCCCCACTTGGTGAAGAGATGCAAAGGAAGGTATCCCACAGTTCAAAAGAGGCCCTAACTATTCATGGAAGACCTAAGTAGAAAGGATAGAAGAATCAGAAGCGTTATAAGTCCAAATCAAAAGGGAGATCAAAATATCCTGGAAAGTCCAAAGTCATTTGCTGGAATTGTGGTATACCAGGTCACATTAGTAAGGACTGCAAAGAAGAAAAGAAGAAGAAAAAGAAGAAGATTGATTCTGATTCTGAGTCTGAGAAGGAAGATGGTGATGCATTCATTGTGGCTTTGGTGACTCATGCAGGTAATGATGCCTTGTTAATTGACTCAGGTGCATCTTTTCATATGACTGCCAATAGAGATTGGTTTTCTAAATATGAAGAATTTAATGGAGGTAAGGTGTACTTAGGTGATGATTCACATTTAGACATTGTTGGTCGAGGTAAAGTTAGAATCAAGTTTTTTGATGGTAGAATAAAAAGGATTAATGGTTTCCTACATATCCCTGGTTTAAAACAAAATTTGTTATCTGTGAGAAAACTGATAGATGAGAGTGTGTAGGTAGTCTTTCTTGAAGCATGATGTAAGATGATTAAGGGTTCTATGGTAATTGATAGAAGTGTCAGGTTTCGCACTTCGTATAAGCTAGATGCATACACTGCTGAGTGTAATAGCACTTATGTAAAAAGTAAATCTATGGAAGATTTGAGGGTTTCACCTTTAGCAGATGGAAATGGATTTTGGGTACCTAAGGGTGCTCTTTCTTCTGAAGAAAAGTTACTTGCAGAAAAGACTATGTTCTAGCACAAGAGCCTTGGCCACATTGGAGAAAAGGGTTTAAGGACATTGAAAAATAAAAACCTTGTTGAAGCTTTGAATGACTGTAATCTTGAATTTGATTTTTGCATTTATGGAAAATAAAATTGCGTTCAGTTTTACTCAAGTTCTCATAAAACTTGTGGTTTTTTGGATCTTATTCGTTCTATTGTGTTTGGTCTTGTAGATGTTCCTTCGATTGGAAAATTAACATATTATGTTTCATTTATTGATGATTTTATTAGAAGGACATGAGTATATTTTCTAAAGAGTAAATCTGAAGTTTACAATCGATTTAAAGAATTTAAAACAATGGTTGAGTTGCAGACTGGAAAGAAAATTTAAAGTTTGAGGATTGATAATTGCGGTGAATTTTTCTCTAATGATTTTGATAGATTTAATAACGATTGTGGCATTAACAGACCTAAGAAAACTCAGTATTCTCCATAGCATAATGGAATTGTGGAAAGAATGAACATTTTATTGATGGAGAAGGCTAGGAGTATACTGAGTGGCCCTGGTCTAGAATAGAATTTTTGGGCTGGAGCTATTGCCACTGCTTGCTACCTGATTAGCAGGTCTTCTACATCATCCCTTGTTGATAAAATGCCTATGGAAGCATGACCGGGTCACAAGCCTTCATTGAGACATCTTAGAGTTTTTGGTTGTGAGGCATATGCACATACGCCAAAGGAGAAGCAAACAAAGTTGGAAAACAAGGTTGTGAAATGTATCTTCATCAGATATAGTTATGGTGTGAAAGAATACAAGCTTTGGGACCCTGTTTAACAAAAGGTAATTCATAGTAGAAGTGTTATTTTTAGAGAAATTAAGTCTCCTTTTGTTACATTGCAGCCAGAACAGACTAAAAATGAAGATGTGATTCAATTTCCTTCTACACTTGTAAGAGTTAAATCAAGACCCCTTGATAGGCAAGAAGTTGAGGAGAGATCGCCTGTCTCTAAAACTTCAAAAGAGGAGGAAGAACCTCCAACTCATCTTGTTTGGTTGTCTACAAGATAGAGGCAACCACCTGAAATGTATTCACCTAATTTTTGGAGATGTTATGCTGGTTTGAATACTAATGTGGATGAACTAAAATCTGTAGAAGAAGCATTAGGTATGAATGAAGCAGAATCCTGAAATATTTCTATGGAAGAAGAAATGGTAGCTTTGAAAAAGAATGATTCATGTGGCCTTATACCATTGCCTGAAGGACGGAAGGTTGTTGGTTGCATATGGGTGTTCAAGAAAAATATTATTTCAAATGGAAGAATTGAGAAGTATAAAGCAAAGTTAGTTGCAAAAGGCTACTCTCGAGTTGGGGTGTTGATTATGGTGAGATATTTTCTCCTGTTGCCAAAATCAAATCCATTAGATTTTTTCTTTCTATTGCTACTGCTTATGATTTATAGGTTGAGAAAATGGATGTGAAAATTGTTTTCCTTCATGGTGATTTAGAGGAGGATATTTATATGACACAATCCAAGCACTATGTGGTGAAAGGCAAAAGTAATTTGGTCTATAAATTAAAGAAATCCCTATGTGGCCTCAAGCAGAGTCCTAGGATGTGGTACTAGAAATTTGATACATATGTGTTGAGTTTGGGATTTGAGTGTTCTAAATCAGATCATTGTGTTTATTATATAACTGATGGTGATCATTTCTTGTACATTGCATTGTATGTTGATGATATGTTATTCATTGGTAAAGGGAAAGGTATGATTTCAGAAATAAAGTCTCAACTCGCTTTTAAATGTGAAATGAAAGATCTTGGTACAACGAAACACATTCTTGGGATGAAAATTAAAATAGATAGAGTCAACAAAAAGCTATGGCTACGCCAGAGTAAGTATGTGAATTCAGTGTTATAGAGGTTCAACATGCAGGATTGTAGACCATTGTGTGTTCCTTTATAGTTGGAACAAAATTATCTACTACAAATTATCCTACATCCCCATAAGAGATGGAAGACATGAGTAGAGTGCCTTACCAAAGTGCAGTTGGAAGTTTGATGTATGCTATGGTCTATACTAGACCAGACATTGCCAGTGGTAGTTTTGTACAGATATATGTCTAATCCTGGTAGAGTTCATTGGGAAGCAGTCAAAAGAGTCTTCAGATATTTGAAGGGTACCTTAGAGTATTCTTTGTGTTATCATGGTAATTCAGTTGGAGACATGATTTCCCTTGATATTCATGGTTATGTGGATTCAGACTGGGTAGGTGATATTGATAGAAGAAGATCCACCAATGCTTATGTGTTTACTTTATTTGGTGGTGCAATTAGTTAGATGAGTAAGCGACAGGTTCAGTTTCTTTGTCCACTACTGAAGTAGAGTATATGGCAGCTACTCATTCTTGTAAAGAGGTCATTTGGCTTAAAATACTGTGTTCAGACATTGGAATAAAACAAGGAGCCATGACAGTTTATTGTGATAGTCAGAGTGCGATCTACCTAGCTAAGAACCTGAAATTTCATTCCCTAACCAAGCAAATTGATGTTTAGTATCATTTTGTCAGAGATATGGTTGAAGATGGAAGAGTGAAGCTGGTTAAGGTAGAAACTTTGATGAATGCTACAGATTCTTTAACTAAGGATGTGAGCACAGAGAAGTTCAAATGGTGCTTAGATTCTATGGGCCTCATGGCCCCTAGCAATTGATTCATTGTGTTGATACTCCCTTAGCTCTTGCAAGGTGTTTGACAAGTGGGAAATTTGTTGGGTAAATCGTGTCTCAACCTTGTATTTACATGAGGTTACTATTTTCATTTGATCACAAAATGGTGCAAATTCTCCCCGAAGCTTCTAGTTGGCTAGATAAGCATTCTGGTAAAGTTACGTCGCAAGATCACATCTAGTTTTGAAGATATTAATTTTTTTGTTTTGGAGGGGTCCAATGAAAGGTTTAAATTTGATTTTGAGGAATTTAGAGGCCTCAAAATGCCCTAAAAAGTGGGCATAAATGGTGCAAAATTTTATGATGCAATAGAGCACTTCGCGAGCTTTCCTACGCTTCAAATGGTTCGTCAATCGGACAGAAAGTTATCAAGTTATGGCCTCTGGAGGTTTGTACTTCCTGAAATAAAAAATAAAAAATACATCGAACACATAAATGAGCTGTAAAAAAGGGAGGGACACGTCATAGGACATCTAGAAGGGAGATAAGGTCAGCTACACCTTATTGGGTGGTTTTAGCCCATGGTTTTGTAATACCATTTGACAGTTTCTTTTATTGTATCTCCTATATATGAGGTGCATGCGATAGAGGTTGTGTGTAAGAATCTTATGGCTATTGAGTTACCTCTGAATCTATGATTAGTGGTACTCCTGTGAAGAGCTTTCTCTACAAGTATATTGTAATTTATTTTGATTGTTGGATAATAATTGGGCAGCTTTTAGAGTGTGGAGTTTTTCTCCCGTAAGGGTTTCCCACACGTAAATCAATGTGTTATGGTTTGAATATTATTATATCTATTTTTGTTTTCTTTAACTATTGTGATGATCTATAAAATTTTTGCATTACTCTCCTCTCAAGCTTAGTGTAGGAAGTTCTTCTGCTACTTGACTTCATTACAACATCAATGACAACGACATATCCTAGTAGCAACAATGACCAACAATCTCCAATACTTATTTCATTTCTCTTTTCTTGCTATCTTACCTTAATGATGGATCATTAGATATGATTGAAAATATTGATGTGAAAAAAATTACATAGTCAAATCTAGAAATATACCAATATATGTTACATTGTGCAAATTGATGTCTAACAAGCTAACTAGGATAGTTATGGTGAGAAGCTAAGACTTAGCATAATGAAACCATTTGTGCTTGCATAATAGATTAATCTTTTTATTTATTTATGACATAATTGTTGAAATTTTTTCTTAGAATAGTGTTAAAACGACCACTTAAATGGATCAATTGTTAATTATCTTGGACTATGTCATATGAATATTCTATAGATCTATAATCTTCTCATGGTTATATGCTACATTTTCATTGCAAGCGAGCATAAGAATTATACCCACATTATTGGATTGTTGTTCCTTTCAATATTAAACATTTATTTCTTCTACTCTCTATTTTACAATTCTCTTTTGTCAAAAAATGAAACTTCAACTTGAAATTGGTGTACTGTTGCATATGTTGTTTCAAGAGCAACTATTCTTGTTTATAAAGTCATTCTTGTACCAAATTGTACCAAAAAGTAGTACACCTATCCCTATATCTTATTGCTTTAGTATTATGAATTGTTGGCATATAGAGCTAACATATAACCAAGTCTGATATAGAGCTAAGAGATTCCCTCTGTCTCACAAATGAATGACACCTTCAAGTGATCAATCAAGCATAATCCTAATTTTTCATGAGCTTTGATTCTTTATTTTTTAGTGGTTGGTTGGAGTCTTCTCTTTCTTCTTTCTTGATGCATTAGATTCTTTGAGGTGTGGTGTACTCTCTAAGCATTTGTTTTTTGAGGTTTTGATCATTCTTTTTACAATAGTAGTTGTGGAATTTGGGTTTTTGGGCTTTTGGAAAATCTTATCTTCCTTGAGAGCTTAGTGTTGTACAAGATGGTTCTGAAGCCATCTAAGTAAATTTTACTAGTCTACATTGGTGTTACTTAAATTTGTCATTTTTGTTCTCCTTACAATTTTACCATCCAAAGAAGATGTAGAAGTGTCCTCTACATTAGAGACTACAATACCTTCAAGTACCATGCTCATTAATTTTAGATTGTTGGTTTCATCTACAATAATTGTCATCCATTCTTATATTCAAATTTTACCTTAAAAATAGCACTTTTATGTATTGATCAAAGCAAAATGATTGAAAGGAAAATAAATAGAAACCTAAGAAATGACTCTCTAGAAAGAATTAGATTACAACATCACACTATAACCCACGTGTAACACTTGGAAAAAATGACTTACAAAACTTGAAACTAGAGGCCTAACTGATCTAAATATCTCTCTAACCAAAACTTGGTTTCTATAATAATACTTTATTTAATATAATATTCGACTATATTGGCTTTTATAATCCCGTCCAATACGCTGCAATGATAATGATGATGTTTAAGTTTTTCCCTGACTTTTCCATTTATTGTCTATTCAACAGTCTTCTGACTAATCGTGGCAGAAATTTAGACAAATCGAATGCCGGTTTAGGTGATGACGGTCAATTAGAGTAATGCATCTCTTAAAATTATAATTACGAAATTTTCGATGGTCGTATACCTTGTCCTGCATCAATGTTCTTGCGTGATGCGGGGGACTTATCTGTCCATGAACTTGTTTGTAATAACGCATTACAGTCTATTTCAAGTGTCAAATTATCGTCCTTGACGCAAATTGCGTGTAATAATTAGCAGGGCAAACAATGTCAAAAGTGAAACTCTCAAATGGAAGATTGCACACCGCAATATTTGAACTCATTCAATGCCGCAAGAATTTGTTTTGAACTCGTTGATTTCAGTGGTCACCTTCGCACTTGCGTTCACACGGAGAATCGGAAGATTCCACACCGCAATATTTGAACTCATTCAATGCCGCAAAAATTTGTTTTGAACTCGTTGATTTCTGTGGTCACCTTCGCACTGGCGTTCACACGGAGAATCGAAAGATTCCACACCGCAATATTTGAACTTATTCAATGCCGCAAAAATTTGTTTTGAACTCGTTGATTTCTGTGGTCACCTTCGCACTTCCGTTCACACGGAGAATCGGAGAGGCCTTCAAGTAATTCTCTTTATATTCAACTAGAGACGCTCAAAGCCACAGTGAAGGACAAACCGGTAAGTGTGGCGTAAAATGAAAATGTTTTGGGCAACTGTAGCCATTGTTCTGCTCTTGCTGTTTAATGGAGGTTGGTGTTGTCCAGGCCATGAAAGAAATTCCCTTTTGCATTTCAAGGCATCTGTTGTTGATGACTCCAATCAAGTGCTCAACTCATGGCATGGTTTCAACTGTTGTGAGTGGAATGGAATCCAATGCCATCCTCAAACACATCATGTCATTCGCCTCGATGTTTCGAGTGCTCATCTGATTTGTTCAAGTGGGGATGTTCTTTCCCCATTGTTCAGTCTGGAACAGTTGGAGTACCTCGATCTTAGCTGGAATAATTTCAGTGGAGTTCCCATCCCTCCTGGATTGGGCAGACTCAAGGGTTTGCGCTACTTGGACTTATCGTGGGCTGGGTTTAGTGGAGATATTCCGAGGGAGCTGGGGAACATGTCTACTTTGCACTATTTGGATCTCTCTAACAATGATCTGAGAATGATGGACATGCGGACGTGGACGGGAAACATGAGAGATTTACGGGAGCTTATCCTGGACGGAGTGAATATGTTAACAGTGGAAAGCAATGAGATGGACAATGCTCTCTCCACCATGTACGCTCTCACCCATCTTCAAATGTGCTCGTGTTCCCTGTCTGGAGAAATCCCCCCTTCCCTTGCCAAACTCACCAATCTGACCTACCTCCGACTCTATGCGAACCAATTAGAAGGTACCATACCTTCTGCCCTGCTGCGCCTTCCAAGACTGCAACTACTGGACTTGTCCAATAACAGGGATCTGGGAGGGAAGCTGTCAAGCATTCTACCCCAATACTCTGCTTCCCTTCACACCCTTATTCTTTCAGCCACAACAGTGGGAGGAAGTGTTCCAGATTCTGTTGCCAACATTTCCTCGTTAACTCGGTTGGATCTCTCATCCTGCCAACTCGACCGTATTCCAAATACGATGGCAAATCTTACAGCGCTTAAAGAATTGGATCTCGGTGATAACATGTTAAGAGGACAGATCCCGCTTTTTGGGCAAAGACCTCCCATGGAAAGATCTCTTCCTTTGACCTATATCGATCTTTCTTATAACCAGTTGGATGGTCCCATTCCCCCAATGCTCTTCACTGCGTTTCCGAATCTCCAACATGTTGATTTGAGTCGCAATCAATTGAAAGGCAGTATTCCATCGCCTGCCCGTAACCTTCACTACCTTAGAGAGCTCGATCTGAGTAGCAATACATTGACAGGTAAAATACCCCTTTCCATTGGCCAACTCTTATCTCTGGAATCGCTTGATCTAAGCAACAACATATTAGAAGGTGCCATCCCCCTCAGCATTTCAAATCTTTCAAAATTAGAGAACCTTGTACTGTACTCCAACCGGTTAAGTGGGGAATTTTCAGAGTCTCACCTTCATAATCTCAGCCAACTTAACCTCGTAGGAGTTTCCGATAATCTCTTAACTGTCAAGTTCAGTCCAACATGGATTCCAAAATTCTCTTTGGGAGGCCTGCGATTAAGATCATGTAACATGGAAGGCGGGTTTCCAACATTCCTAATAACTCAATATGAGGTTGGGGTTGTGGATTTGTCCAACAACAGTCTCGCGGGAGATATTCCCCAGTGGATATGGGGTTTCGAATCTCTCATGTATTTCAATATTTCTCATAATCACTTTGCAGGAGTTCTACCTCGTTCGCTGATGGGACATAGTCTATTGGGTATTTTGGATTTGCATAGCAATAATTTACAAGGTCAGCTTCCGCTTCCTTCTGATTTCCTTCAGGCGTTGGACGTATCAGAGAATCAACTGAGTGGATCCATTCCAGAAGAATATTCTAGTCTTCAATATATGTCTCTTTCTGGAAATTATCTCAACGGTAGCATTCCTCCTATATGCCAGATAATGATTGTAGATCTCTCAAATAACAAGCTTACTGGTAAGATTCCTTCATGTTTCAAAAATTCTTCTTTTATTGAGATGTTGAACTTAGAGAACAATTATTTGGAGGGCGAGTTGCCAAGGCAGTTTGGAGACATGCTTTCTCTTCAGACATTAAAATTGGGAGGAAATGGATTCAATTCGTGTATCCCATCCTTGCTTGCAAACTGTAAGCAGTTGGAGATACTAGATTTGAACAACAACAAAATGAGAGGGATCATTCCAAATTGGATAGGGCAGCTTTCAAATCTTAAGATTTTGATCCTGAGATCAAATAGATTTCAAGGCACAATACCTTCAGAACTCACAACATTGCCACTTCTTCAAATCTTGGATCTTTCATCCAACAGTTTTTCAGGAAACGTTCCAGCCAACATCTCATCTTTGCAAGCTATACAAAATAAAACAGTCAGTGAAGAGATCTTTCATGTTAGAGATATTGAGGTGGTTCCAATTTATGTAGATCAAGTGACAATCATTAATAAAGGACAGGAGATGGACTTTATAAGATCATTGGCACTGGTAAAATGTATCGATTTATCAAACAACAATTTAACTGGTGAAATTCCTCCAAACATGGGATTACTCGAGGGTTTGGTTATTCTAAATATTTCAAGAAACCATATAACTGGTGAAATCCCAAAGAGTTTGGGGAATATGCTACAGGTGGAGTCTCTTGATCTTTCACACAACCAACTGTCTGGAAATATCCCTTTGGAGCTGCAATTGATCACATTCTTGAGTTACCTGGGCTTGTCTCATAATAATCTTTCTGGAAAGATACCAGAAGGGGGACAATTCTACACATTTGAGGCATCATCCTTTTCAAACAATTCAGACTTATGCGGCCTCCAACTCAATATAACCTGTTGCGGCCTTCACCAAAATAAATCTTGTCTTGCAAGCATTCAGCCAGAGATAAATGTTGATAAGATAGAGGATGATGAAGAAGATGATATATGGTGGGGAGTTGGCCTGGGAATCAGCTTTGCAGTTGGGTTTTCTATTGTCATTGGAGTGCTGTGTCTTACCACAACCTGGAGTAGAAAATGCTTCCAGGTTATGGATAGCATTATCATTTACCTGTTTGAGAGATTGAGAAAATAGTTGGTCTTTTATGGGTATAGTAGAGATTACCTACAACCAATGTAGAAATTTGTAAGGAAATTTGTAAGCTCTCCCTTACATTAGATTGTCAAAACATTAGCTTCTTGTGATACAATGTTGATCTGCGTAATAACATTGGGATCAATCTATTTTTAGTTTTGTAAGCATAGGAACTGTGTTTAAAGAATTTAGCGGCAGGCATTCATTTTGTTCTTCAATAGATTGATCAATCAATATTTTATTTCCTCGTGTTTAAAGAGGATATTGGTGTTTATTAATATGTTATCTCTTTTTTTTTATTGGCTTTATGAATTAGTATACTTATATTTTTAAAACATGCAGAGATATCTTATAATAGAAGAGAATCTATCTTATAATAGAAGAGAATCATCAGTAAAATAAATGTTTTTCTAAAATACTAAACACCAACAATATAAATCCATTAAAATCCTGTATGCAAAAAGCAGTGAGATGCCTTTCAGCATAAAGATTGGTACTATGGGTGTTATTAAAAGTTTGATTGCCAAAGCATAAATCAATCTGTGCATGTCACAAACCAAATAAAATGACATGTTAATCACTCTCTCTTTATTAAAGGCAATTATTTGTATGAACAGTTAGAGGTTTGAAAGAAAAGTGAAGAAGTCAAGAAGTCAATAGTACTAATAGTTTTTTTTGGGTGTACATAATTTTAATTTAAAGTAAAAGTATAATGAAATAAAAAATTGAAAAAGAATTATGGAAGAAAAGAAATTTCTTAAAAAAATGATACATCATTTTTTATTTTATTTCAGATTATAAATACATTTTTTTGGTAAAAACCTGTAGTAACAAGTTATTGATCAAACAAAATTTATATAATTTTAGAATAGAAGTCAATAGGAGAGAGGGATTAGTAGTTGTATACAGTCTAATTGTTGTACACCCATTTGTTGTACCTCCCAAACTTAGTTGTAGATAGTCTTGTGTCCATTTCACATTTCTAAAACAAAAATGAAGGTCTTACAATATTCCATGTAACAGTTACATGTTGATGAAAATAACCTACACAAAATAATTTTTTGTTTCAAATAAAACATCACCACCCCTAATATAATTCTTTTTCATAAAATATCAATGTGAATTTCCACAATATTTAGATTAGTATAAATATTTTGATAATGTATATCATTAAATTTAAGTAAAAAATTACACAAATAAACTCTAATAAAAATACTAAGAGCTAACACTATATGACACTCAAAAAAGCATTTGCAAGAAAAACAAAAAACCATAAAAAATTAAGAAATCAAGGGAAGCAGCTATAGGCTATATCTTCTTTTAATTCAATAAGAAATGAAAAAACTAAAAAAACTAGGATAATAGTTTTTCCACTACAATGACACCTAAAAAAGCTGAAATGGGATGCTAATTGTATGCCAAAACAAACTACCATAAATTAAATATTAAAATGAAATAAGTGTGTGATACGAAACACATTGTTTTATTTTTTGATACGAAAAAGCACTATTTTTTTTCAGAATAGTGAAATGAATGTGATCAAATTCTATTTCATCTTATTGGCATTCTATTTTACGCATTCTTCAAAAGCTACAATAAAAAAGGGAGAGAGCGCTTCAAAATTTGCACATTCAAATTGAGAATAGAGAACGCATTGATTGCAAGGGAAGAACATGCTCTTCAATTTGGGAAAAAAGTTGCTTCCTTTAATATTGTATCAAGTCCTTCACATTTTATGCATTGTGTTTCTGAGCTTTCTCTGCTTTGATAATATTTTTTTTATTTTTATTTTATTCATTGTTGGATGCCCCATTTATGATGGACAGTGGTGACACGACTGCTGGTCAACGAAATACTATTGCGCGTGAAATTCAAGAAAATCTAGAGCCTTTGTTTGGTCTGTGCGAACCATTGCATATGATTAATTTATTTCTAATAAATTGAATACTAAGTGAATTGCAGTAAATTTGGAAAACATCAGGAAAGTAAATTGACCCTCTTTTGTAATAGACTAGTTGAATTAAGCAAATTGAGATTAAGTACAAAAATGACAAAGAAACGATTATATCTTGATATAGAGATGTGGAAGAAGTTGTGCACCTTGAATTAGCAGTAGAATGTCAAGACGAAGCTTCCCTGCAAATCTGGGCAAAAGTTGCAGAGATTGTGTGTAAGTTATGCACCTGCAACCTACACACATAAAAGAGAGGGAAATAGTGTTGGGATTGGGGTTTTTCCTTTAGGTCAAACCCTGTTTTGCAATTAACCAAGTGGTTGTAAAATGTTGCAAGTAAATGAAAGGAAATGTCTGAAGTAAAATCCACCTTAAGAAGGGGATGTAACTGAAATGTTGATACTTTTGTAGATGAATTTGCTTGAATGGATATGTGAAATAAGATGTCTTGAATGTTGATAGAAATCTCCTCTTCAATGGTTGAATCCTTGCCTTGAATGCAACACCTAGCCTTGAAAGGAGACTTGAAATGCTCCATACTTGAATGAATGCTTGAATGCTTGAATGCTTTATGTTTGATGATAATGTCGCCTTGTAATTTCGCCTTATGATTGACTTATGCAAATAGGAGGGGAAGTGCTCCTTATATACTTGTCAATTAGGGGTGTTTTAGGTAATTTCCCGTCTTAGGCCGACATACAAATATGTTTCCCGCTCAACAATTGACAAGCCCAATGTAAGGGGGAATCAAAGGGGCCCAAAATAGGCCCAGAACAAGGGTGCCATGCCCCTGTCCTGCCCTAAATTAGGACAGGCAACAACAAGAAGGTAGTGCAGAATGATGAAAAATACAAGTTTTTGATGTCATGAGCATGTTTGGGGTCTCCAATCAGGCTTAGGGATTCGTCCGCTAAAGCGAAGACCCAAATACCGTCGAAAATTGTAAGGGTCACAATTTTATGAGCTACAACAAGGGAAGATATGAGAGGACCCATCTAGAAATGGGTAGCCAAAAAGCCCTACAAACGAAAAATATGGAAGAAAAAGCAACTAGGTAGCAAACTTATTGTCATGCCCTCAAATCTCACTTGGGCAGTGGTCAATAGATTAAAGAAGCTAGTCCTAATTGTCAAGTGGGGAGAGAATGAAAAAGAGGAAGGGATCTCAGAAGAAATAATCAAATGGTGGAAAGGGAAGTACCCAGAAAAGGTATGCATTTGTCCTCTTCAAAATGGATGTTTTCTGATAAAATGTATAGACCTGTAATTAAAGAATGAGATTTTAAATGGTAGGCCTAGTTTTTTTGAAAGACATTAGCTTTGCTAAAATGAACTAGACTCAAAATTTCAATCCATAGAACTTTAAAATCAACAAAACCCTAAATTGGTTAAAATTGGAGGGATTGCCAACAAAATATTGGAGTGGTGAGGCAATCATGAGAATTGGAGATGCACTAGCGTCATTTATAGGAGTGGATGAGGATTTCTTATATAGGAAAATAAGGGATATATCAAAGATATGTGTGGAGATTTATATGAAACTGGGCATATATAACGAGATAGAAATTGTCACAAAAGGGGGTAAATGGAAACAAAAAATTAAAGTTCTGAATGAGTTCTTCCCATATCTATTCTTGTCTAGGTAAAAAATTCAAGAAGGGACTTCAACCTTAGAAAGATTGGGAATTAATGGAAACAACAAATAAAGATTCAAGAAGGGACTTCAACCTTAGAAAGATTGGGAATTAATGGAAACAACAAATAAATGGAAAAGGAGAACACATGCATGTTAAATAGAGATATAGAATAAAGTCCCCTCAAAAGAAGAAGGCAAGAAACTCAAACAATAGAAATAATGGGGTATAATCAGGGGATTAGAACATATAGTCAGAGTAATAATATCCAACCAATACAAGATCTAGATAAGGAAGTACAATTGGTTGTATTATTAAAAGATACTGAGGATCTAATACAAATAATATATCATCAGTTGTAGGCAATGAAAAAGAAGGAAAATAGGTCCAAATAGGGGAAAATCAATAAGTGCAAGAGGAGGAGAATGGGAGAGAGACATTTATTTGAAATCCAGAGGAAGAAGGAAAGAAAGGGAAAGGAACATGTAAGGAGGGGTCTAGTGAAGATGATGAAGGGGATGACTACAAAGAATAGGAGGAAATAGAGGCTCGGATGATTGAAGAGAGGATGTTGGAACAAATCAATACTAAGAATAAAGGCCCTAAGATATTTGAAAGAAATAGAAAAAATAGAACATCAAATAAATATAAGTTGAACATCCATGCTATCCAGGAGGAGAACAGGAAGAGGAAAAATAATAAAAGCTATTGGAAGGGGCTTAACCTTCCCCAATCACAATAAAGATCATAACTTGGAATATAAAGTGAGAGGAGATTAAATCAATCCAAATACTGGAAAGGATATTTTGTAAACTCAAATAAAGCATCAAGAAGTCTGGGAATCCTATGGAATCCATGGAAATAGGAAGTTACAATAATGGAAGAGAATACATGGTGGTTAGATAGAAAATGCAAAATAATGCAAACCAATGAGACCTTCAATGTAATCAATGTATATAGTCCAACTCAAACGATGTCGAAAAAGGAGTTGTGGTCACAATTATCAAATAAACTGGAAGGTTTAGCAGGGGAAAGGGTATTAATAGCCGAGGACTTTAATGCTACCAAGAATAATTCAGAAAGAAAAGGAGGGCTTAGGAAAACAACAATAATCCAAAATGAATTCTAGCAATTTATTGATAAGAATAATGTTATGGATATGTACGCAAAAAATGGAATAGATACGTGGACTAATCAGAGGAAAGGATTTGCTAATATTGCAAAAAGACTAGACAAATTCTTGATGGATGGGAACTGGGATAATTTAAAGAAACTCTAGGATGTCTATATACTTCCCCTTATATGTTCTAACCATTTTCCAATTCAATTGTCCTCGTCTCAAAATGATATCCCATCTCGCATTCCATTCAAATTTGAAAATATGTGGGTTAGAGATCCAAACCTGGGAAGTCTAATCACAAAATGGTGGAAGGAGGCAAATGTTAAAGAACACACATATATGTTACAACTCAATAGTAAACTAAAGTATGTCAAGATGAAGTTGAAAGAATGGAATAAAATTTATTTTAAAAATATCTTTCAAAAGAAAGAAATAATAGAAAAGGAATTAGAAAATCTTAATGAAAATATCATCAAGGATGGAATAGGAACATAAGAATATGATAAAGAATTACTACTAAAGATGAAACTTTCAGAAATAGTAGTAAGGGAGGTGTGGCTCCAAGAGGGAGGTAAAAACAAAAAAAATCCATAGGGCTTCTACAACTAAGAAGGAGAGTAGTAGATTTACTAAAATAAGTAAGGCAGATGGATGAAGAGCTCAACATTGGGAAGAAGTCAACAAGGAGGATACAAATTTCTTTGAACCAATGCTAAACAAAAACTTACATGGGAATAAGGAAACAAGGAAATAATTTTTGGATACAATTCCTAAGATATTAACAGACCAATAGAATCAAGATTTATTTAAGGCAATAACAATGGAGGAGGTGAAAGTAGCAATTTCCAAATGAACCTGCAAAAAGCTCCAAGCCCAGATAGATTCCTGATGAATTTTTTTCAACACTTCTCAGAGATGGTAAGAAAAAAATACACAAAGCGGTGGAGGAATCAAGGAAATAGAAAACGATGCTAAGAGAAATGAATCATACCTTCCTTGTTCGATCCTAAAGAAAAAGATGGTAAACACTATGGGGTTTTTTAGACCAATAGCTCTATGCAACACCACATATAAATAAATCTCCAAAGTTATTGCAAATTGACTCAAGACAGTGTTAAATCAGTTAATATCTTAAGAAAATAGTGTCTTTTCTCTAAGGAGATCAATTGTGGAAGGTATAATAATAGCACATGAAGCAATCCATTCTGCTAGCAAATCAATGCGAGCAGGTATGATCATGAAATTGGATATAATAAAAGCTTATGATTCAGTGGATAGAGAATTCTTGAAGGAAATTCTAGAGAAATTTGGTTTTACAAGGTATTGGATTTGGTGGGCGGAGGGATGTATCTCAACCTCAACTTTCTTAGTTTTAATGAATGGTGGGGCTCATGCCTTCTTTAGCTCAAGCAGAGGTATAAGACAAGGTGACCCATTATCTCCATTTATGTTCATCATTATGGTTGAAGCCTTGGGTAGACAAATAAGAAAGAAAGGGGAGGAAGGTGATTGGTATGGTATTAAGGTAGTTGCAGGGATACACCCAATAACTCATCAACAATTTGCGGATGATATAATGTTGTTTGGCCAGTCAAATAAGAGAGAAGCTAGGAATATTAAGTCCATACTAACTAAATATTGTGATGCTTCAGGCCAACAAATCAATTGGAATAAATCAAAGGTATTCTTTCTCAACACACAACTGAGCCTTCAGAGGGATTTAGCCAAGATTTTAAAACTAAAAGTGGCGAATTTCCTAGGTAAATTCTTAGGAACTCCACTATTTCAAGGGATGAATAAGAAGGAATATTGGGAGAATTTAATTTCAAGATATGCAAACAAGATGAGTGCTTCAAAGGGTAAATGTCTTTCGGTTGCAAGAAGGTTTCTAATGATAAAAGTAGTTCTCTCCGCACTTCCTGTATATTCTATGTCATGTTTAAAAATCTCAAATGGAATTGATACAGAAATGAACAAGATTATTAAAAGATTCTTCTGGAATGACACTGGAGACAAAAACAACATCTCTTTTAGCATGTATATGTAGACCAAAATATGTAGGTGAAGTAGGCCTAGGAAATCTAATAATGATGAACCTAGAAATGGGGGTGAAACTTAAAAGGAACTTATATATAAACAATGGTAAAAATGGGTCAATATTCTAAGAAGGAAGTATCTCAAATCAAACAATCCAACCAACACTCTAAAAATAAGAGACCCCCCTAGAGGCTCTTCACTTTGGAATTACATATTAGAAAGTAGGGATATCATAACAAAGCATGTTACTTGTGAGATAGGAAATGGGGAGAAAGCATCCTTTTGGAAAAACTCGTGGAATAATAATAAAGTATTGCAGAAGTATCCAAATTTGGAGGATATTAGAATAGATACTCTAAGGAAATGGGGATCAAAGATAAAAAAAAATAAAGAAGTCGTAGAAGAAAATGGAACAAGATGCTAGAGATGGAATTCATTGAGAAATATACAAGCTCCAAAGTTACAAAAACATCCTTGAGGATTTATTAAAAGAGAGATGGGTGATCCCCTTCAATGAACCAGATAGAATAAGATGGTGTGGATCACATTTGGGATCTTATAGGGTAGGACGAGGATATAAAATCAAAGAGTAGTCCTTAGCCAAAGGGAATTGGCCATGGAAGCTGATGAATACTAAGAGGGGGGGGTGAATTAGTATACCAAAAAATACTGAACTCAAACTCTAAAACAATTTAGTAGTTAACCAGTATAACAGATTCACTAACAAACCGATTAAGATAAATGCAAACCAAATAGCAAACAAAGAATTCACTCACAAGAGCACAATCACCATAACACAAGATGTTTGATGTGGAAACCTAAATGGGAAAAACCATGGTGAGCAAAAACTCACAAGTAACTATCTGTAGAATAGAAACCAGACCGGTTAAGGTCATACAATGTTCTTCACTAGAACAGATCCTGTTAGGAATCTATATCTCTGTTAGGAGATAAGTCCTATTAAAGACTACCTTGTGAGAGGATTTTAGATTCACAGTTGTGAACCACCTTGTTAGAGGATTTACAAAGGCTTTGCTAGGCCTACCCGGTTAAGGGTTTCACACTTGTCGAAGATATAAGTAATCAACAAGTAGGTGATCTAGATACTAGCACAGTATGCTTGGTTAAATCCTTGATAGCTCATTGTTAATGCACCTTAGCATTACTTCCGTCTTTAGTATCTCAACACTTTGTTTCTTCACACAGACCTAATCTTCTCTTCAATGATAGCACATAACCTTGTCTCTCTCACATACACTCATATCTCTCATACATACAAACCCTAGACATGATGTCCTTATAAAGGAGTCTGATTTCATGTCGGTCCAATAGGATTAAACTACAAGTTCCTAGGTTCAGTGCATCTAGACACATTTGGTAACATGGCACAAAATCACCACCAAAGGGTTGGTGGATGATAACTCATCACAGAAATACCGGTTGGTAACTCATCACAGAGTAATACCGGTTCATACAATTTACCGATTACTGGTTGTCAAAATGAAGAATAGAAAAATGTTAACTACCGCTTTGTTCATTCATATCGCATGAGATCCTTGAACCACTTGGGGTCTCCATACCGCTTGGGTCTTCATACCGCTTGGTTCTTCATACCGCTTGGGTCTTCAGTCAATCTGTGACCAGTAGACATCTTCTACAAAACACTGATAGTCTAAAGACTATGATACATAATACCAGTTAGAACGAATACCAGTTGAGCATAACTCATACATCAAGAAAGTGTGTGTCCATCAATGACAATCACAACACCATCAAAATGCCAACAATCTCCCCCTTTGGCATTGATGGCAACGCTTAGGAAAATTTTGACATCTAAGTGTTTACAACAAAAATATGCCATAAGCAAAATTACTCCCTCTAAGCATATACACTATCCCTTTTTGCAGAAATTACAATGTATACTACTACCTTAAAGAGGTAACATGAAAGTATACATAACATTCACCAAAATTTTAAATACTACTCCCCTTTGCCAGCAATGACAAAGCAATGCAGAATAACCCTTGTTTCTCATTATCATTAAAAAGTGAGTAAATGTTTATGACAATAAGGAATGAAACTTATCAAAAATAGATTTAAAATCCTGTATAAAAGTTTTCATGGCTAATGACCGTGACTCAAGTAATGAGGTAGCAATCTCACTTTCTGTCTACATCTGGAACACCAGGTCTTCCATAGCATCAATGGTACTCATTTCTTGAGTTACCGTGATGGCTTCCAGATTGAGAAAACACTTCTGAAGAATTTGTGGTCTTGGCAAGAAGACCAATTGAAGCTCCTACAAATCTCTTGACTGGTTGCTGATCTCCAATTCTATCCTGGCAAACTAAAGCTGATAACGATGAAGAGTTTTCCCATATGTAGCAAATGAATCATAGGGCATCTTGAAGGTAATTATGTATGCCTGCAACTCTGATTGGAGTTTATCTTTTTGCGTGAGCACATCATCACAAAATAGATGGGGTTGGTTGATTTTGCTCAATAGTAGTTTGCCCTAATCCATAGCAACACTTATATCCTTCTGTTGTTTCTAAAGTTGAGACCGGAGCTCATTCAGTTTCTTGACTAAGGTGGTGTTTAGTGCCTTTTCATGCTTCTTTTTTGCATTTGCTTCAGCAACTTCTTCCAAGCATTGTACCTGGTCCTCTACAACGGTACATAGAAGTTACAGTTTGGACAGAGAGGAATCAGTACTGGGGAGGCTAGTACCGGGAATCAAACAGGTAAGGGTGTCAACCGCAGTTTGAATGACATCCTACTCCTTCTTCCTTCTTAATGCTTCCAATCTTTCCTACGCAAGCTTTATGCTTTGAAGCAGCTCCGATTCATCTGCAGATTGGAAATTAATAGGACTGGCGATGTGAATAGGTTTGGTTGGGTCACCGGTTGCCTTTGGAGTCTCCACTTGTTTGGCTTTCTCTGCTTCCTTCTCCTCTATTGCTCTTTTCTATTCTTCTTCTTTCTTCTTTTGTTCCTCTTCTTGTTTTTTCTTCAGTTCTTCCCTCTTCTTATCTTCTTCTTGTTTTTTCTTTTCTTCCTCCTTTTTCTCCTCTTCTTTCTTTTTCTCCTCTTCTTCCTTTTTCTCCTCTTCTTCTCTCTTCTCCTCTTCTTTTCTCTTCTCTTCTTCTTGTTTCTTCTCCTCTTCTTTTCTCATCTCCTCTTCTTTTCTCTTCTCTTCTTCTTGTTTCCTCTTGTCTTCCTCTTTATTTTTCTCTTCCTCTTTCTCTACTTTCTCTTTATCAACCTTTTCCTTATCCTATTTCTTCTTTTCTACATTTTCTTTATCTTGTTTCTCCTTCTCTATGTCCAGAGTGACATCCTCAACATCCAATGCATCCACATCAATAGTGTCCACCTGTGTTGTAACTCTTTCTCCTTCACCATCAAATACCTCATCCGGTTTGGTTGAGGAGAGGTTAGGTTCCTATTCAGCCTTTCTATTGGCTTCAGCTACTTGGTGCATTTTCATAGCATCTTTAGCATGGAAGTGTGTGTCTTTCACCACTTCAAAGGCTTTGCCTTCCAGTAGTAAGAGTCTTCTTCTTCTCATGAGGAAAAGGCCTTTGTACCTACCCATGATTTCAAATAATTCAGAGTTTGAAGCATTAGGGAAGTATTTTACAAAAATCTTCTCTCTGATCTCCTGTTCTCTCTCAATGGCAATGCGTCATTATTATCCAAAGAATTATATAAAGAATCAAGTGTAACCAAATTAATTTCTGATGGCGACTGGTCATGAACACATAAATAATTAATGATTTCCCACTCTACTTCTTCTTTCTCACTATTAGTAAAATCATCAAAATGCTCCTTCAAATCATCAAGCATTTTCCTTTTAATATTCTTAATAGTCCTCTAACAATGTGTCATCGGCTTATAAGAAGAGATGTCTATATTTACTGGTGCTGACGATGCAGGTGCATTATTAATAGATTTTTCTTTCTTGCTTGTTTTCCTGGTCTTCTTAGGCTACACTTCAAGTTCGATATCCTCTGACTCCGATGAGTTTTTTTTTGTCTTCCGCTTCCTTTCAAATACTTTAGCGGGAGCAACTTCCGATTTCTTCTTGGCAGGTGACCGCTTGGTCACTTTTGGCCTTTCTAAGGTAACCGGTGTCGATACCGCCGGTACTGCCTTGCCATTTTTCACTGTAGGATTTTCAATCGGTGTTATCCTCTCTAAGCAGGTGTCGATTCTCTTTTTCTTAGAATCTAGAGGTGAGGCAAGAAGGGTAGAGGCATACCCATCTAACATGTCATACGTCACTTCATACCCCATAGGTTCTACTTCTTCCTTTCTTGGCTCTACCACTTCCATTTTGCATTCATCTACTTTTATGGTAAAGCAGATGTCATCTTCATATTTCTTTACAATATCTCTAGATATCCTCATCCTCTGGCTCATTTTCCGCTTGAATTCATCAAAATATTTATTCAAAACCTCAGGATATCTGGTTCCCATCGCTTGGAGACTTTCGCTAATTTTCTTAGTGACCGGTTGGTCAATAGACCATTGAATATCACCTACTCCTGGGAAATAGCCTTGAAAGTAGAAAAATAGGCCAACCAAAAGTTGTCCAAATCTGAACCTTAGAGCATTGTCCTGTTTGATGGACTTCAGGTTTAATAGAAGTTGTTTCTGGAAACAAGTACATAAATCAAATGAGGCGTCTTCCTTGATCATTTTGTAGGCGGCATTCACCGTAGTAGCATGGATAGATTTTATTCTACTAGCATAAAACACTCGGTAGCCAATCACCATGCAAGCATACTTAACCAAATCATCTTTGATGGGGTTGACAGTCATTCCTCGTTGGTCACTTAGAGAATCAGTGAGCCTAGTCATTTCAGCCTTGATGACCTTCCTTGGGGCTGAAACCTCACCAATGTTGTAGAAACCGGTGATGGCATGAATTGCTTCAGGTGTAATATCATGCGTCCTCTCGAGATACATTTTGTCACCATGTACTCTGCTCAAGATGATGCAGATGTGATCTTCAGTGAACTCTTCAAGAAAATAAATAGCATTGTGGAGTTTCTTCCTCTCTAGGATGTTGTATTCCGGTTTGATTTTCTTGTCATCCCCACATAACAGACCTAGCTAGGAGTGAATCGCTAGGGATCCTAGGTCTTCCAATTTATAGTCAATGTACCCTGAAATATCTTCTTCAACAATGACTCCGGCAGGTGTTTGGGATAGTGCATTGTATTTCATTTTCCTTTGAACAAATTCAGCCGAGTCCACAGATACATTAGAACTAGAGTGCGATGCAGAAGCCATGATTAACTGATAAACAAAAATTTTGAGAAATACCTTCACAATTTCAAATTTTAGGGTTTGCCAATGCAGCTCACAATACACCACTTTGGTTGCTCGATTACCACTTAGTGTTCTTCACCGATAGATTGAAAATATCTCTGAATTCTTCTGCAAGATTTGAATTCTCTCTGAATCGCAAGTTGAATCACCCTTTGTCGCTCTGCTCTTAAAAAATTCTTCACTCGTAAACTGATAAGTGAAAATGACATTGGAAATCCCTTTTAAACAAATTCTCACCTACCATAATAAATGCATCACCATTAGGGCATAAACCCTAATTTTGCCTTTTACCGCTTTTAGTCTTCTGCCGATTGATAGGTAACATATATCGGGTAAGGTCTTTACTGATATAAACTAGGGGTTCAAAAAATTTCACCAATTTGTTCCCCCTAAGCTTTTCTGAAGCTCAGTTTGCCCGTTTAGAGACTTCCACACTAGGTGCAGAAATTGGTTCATCCTATGACACTTCTTCAGATTTCTTTCTCAAGTTTTATGCATTCCCGCTTGAATGGTTTCAACATCAATCTTTCCTTCTGGAGTGATCAGTATGTCATCCGATAGGTTCTTTCTCATTCTGCAAGTTCTAGCAGTGTGTCCCGGTTTGTTGCAGTGATAGCATACCATTCCAGGTGTTCTCCATGGTCCATTATTCATACTACCATTCTTCCTTCTACATGTTGTAGTAGTGTGACTACTACCATGATAGATCATATAGGTTGTTCTCCAACTGATTGCTGCTTGATAACCACCTGATCGATGATCATAGGTATTGTACCGGTTGGGATTCTGATTCACAGAGGGTTACGAGAAAACTCCTTGAGTCCTTTGAGGATATCTCCCAATGTTGTGCATAACTAACCTGCATTCAAATGCTCTATGCCCAAACTTGTTGCATGCATAATAGTTTCCATTGAATCTATTGGATCTAGGCTTATTGTTTAGAAAATAAGGAAAATTGTTGTATGCCTTGCTTCTACACATATTAGCAGTATGTCCTTCTTTGAGATAATTAAAGCAAACAGGTTTAAAATTTTTCTTACCTTTATCCTTTGATGTTGGTTGCTTCTTTGATGCTACATATTTTGTTCTAGAGGTCTCACCTTCCCCATAACTGGAGAAACCAAGTCCAGTGGTATTCTTTACCGGTTTTGCCGATTCAAGCTTTTTCTCTAGCTTAGCAGCACTCTGATTGAATTTGGCAAGTATCTCCTTTTTTCTCAATAAGTTCTTCGGAAATAGAACCATTGGATTCCTTCAAGGTTGCATTCTCAAAAATAGCCAGGTTTAGTTCACCTTGCATTTCTTCTTTTTCCACTTTACTCTCTTGGAGATGAGTGGTAAGGGTACTGATTTCTTGCTTCAGCTTGGAGATCTCATGATCTTTGTCTTTTACCATATCTTCAACTTTCCTTCTGTTCTCAAGCTCTTGACACATTATGATAGTTAGTCCTTCCAACTCCTTTCTCAAGTTGGCATTAGATTCATTCAGTTTTTCAACTTCTTCAACTAGGGCATCCATGTCTGCTTCATCAAAAGAGCTATTTTCAGTAAGTTCCATTAGTTTCTCATCATGCTCCCTTCTTTTGGCCTGAGAAGCTTTATACTTGTTCATCATAGGCTCTCTCAGTCTGAGTGAGATGATGAGTAAGTTCCCTCACAGTGTATTCCCCCATATCTCCTTCCAAGTGGTTAGACTTATAAAAAGGTAGGCTCTGATACCAATTGATGAATACTAAGAAGGGGGGTGAATTAGTATATCGAAAAATACTGAACTCAAACTCTTAAACAATTTAGCAGTTAACTTGTATAACAGATTCACTAATAAACTGGTTAAGATAAATGCAAACCAAATAGCAAACAAAGCATTCACCCACAAGAGCACAATCACCATAACACAAGATGTTTGACGTGGAAACCCAAATGGGAAAAACCACGGTGAGCAAAAACTCACAAGTAACTATCTACATAATAGAAACTAGACTGGTTAAGGTCATACAATATTCTTCACCAAAACAGATCCTGTTAGGAATCTAGATCTTTGTTAGGAGATAAGTCCTATTAAAGACTGCCTTGTGAGAGGATTTTAGATTCATAGTTGTGAACCACCTTGTTAGAGGATTTACAAAGGCTTTGCTGGGCCTACCCGGTTAAGGGTTTTAGACTTGTTGAAGATATAAGTAATCAACAAGTAGGTGATCTAGATACTAGCACCATATGCTTGGTTAGATCCTTGATAGCTCATTGTTAATGCACCTTAGCATTACTTCCATCTTCAGTATCTCAACACTATGTTTCTTCACACAGACCTTATCTTCTCTTCAATGATCACACATAACCTTGTCTCTCTCGCATACACTCATATCTCTCATACATACAAACCATAGACATGATGTCCTTATAAAGGAGTCTGATTTCATGTCGGTCCAATATGATTAAACTACAAGTTCCTAGGTTCAGTGCATCTAGACACATTTGGCAACACGACACAAAATCACTGCCAAAGTGTCAGTGGATGATAACTCATCACAAAAATACCCGTTGGTAACTCATCACAGAGTAATACCAGTTCATATAATTTACCGATTACCAGTTGTGAAAATCAAGACTATAAAAATTTTAACTACCGCTTTGTTCCTTCATACCGCTTGAGATCCTCGAACCGCTTGGGGTCTCCATACTGCTTGGGTCTTCATACCGCTTGGGCCTTCAGTCAATCTATGACCGGTAGACATCTTCTGCAAAACACCGATAGTCTAAAGACTATGATACATAATACTAGTTAGAACAAATACCGGTTGAGCATAACTCATACATCAAGAAAGTGTGTGTCCATCAATGACAATCACAAAATCATCAAAAGGCCAATAGGAAGCTACTATGGAATAAATATTGTATTCCTAAAGTTGGAGTCTTTGCTTGGCTAGCAATCCAAGGGAAGGTACTAACTTAGGACATATTGGTAGGAATAGGATATCAAGGAGAAAATAGCTGTAACCTATGTAAGGAAAATGAAGAATCGGTGGACCATTTATTTCTAGATTGCCAATACTCAAGTTGGTGTTGGAATTCAATTTTGAATAAGCTAGAATTTTACAGCCCCAAACCTCAACACCTGCTAAATTGGTTCCAAATACGGAAAGATATGAGGAAAAGAGGTTAGTTTAAAAATGTATGGCAAGTGACCCCTTTAGTGGTAATATGGGAAATCTGGAAAGAAATAAATAGAAGAATTTTCCAAAACAAAGAAATCTCAGTGGAAGTCCTAATTCGAAAAATATAAGATCAGGTTGTGGAGCTAGTCAATATAGAAGCTAAAGATAAAATGGTAAAGGGTTCAAAGTTCACTTTGTGGGATGGAGAAATGGAAAAGAGAGTTAAGGGTTTAGAGATTCCAAAAAGAAATAAAAATTTAAAAACTAATAGAGAACATATTAAACCGAACCCCCCAAAAGAAGGATGCATTAAAATCAACTTTGACGGGGCAGTGAAAGGTAATCCAGGAGAAGGAGGAATAAGATGTAATTCTAGAAATGAGGGCGGAGTTACTGTTGCTGAAAAGTCAAAATTTATAGGAGTCACAACCAAAAATATTGCAGAAATAAGAGTGGCACTATCACGTCTAAGATTAGGCCTCAGATTGGGAGAAAAAAATTCATCTGGAAGGTGATTCCCAAATAGTTATTAATTCTATTTGCAGCAACATATCTCCTAATTGGTTGATGGCTAGATGGTTAATTCCAATATGAGAAATTATTGTGAAATTGGAAGACTTTAAAGGCACTCACATATATAGGGAAGGAAACTATGAAGTAGATAAGTTAGCAAAAAATATTGCAAATAACAGTTAAACCTATAGATAAAAAATAAATCCAGTTACAAGTGCTCTTTGGTCATACTCACTTCCAATTAGAAGAAGGATGGTTTTAAAATTTAAAGTGGCATTAATGGAAGGGACCATTAACCGAGTTTGAGAAACTTGAATTTTAAAATATACCAGTAAATGAGATGGGACACCAAGGCAAGTGGCTAAATTATTTTCATCTATGGAAGATATCTAAGAAGGAATGAATTGTCTAAAAACCAAAAAATCCAACATCGAATGGAAAAGATATTGTAGGTGGAAGGAACTCCAAATAGGTTAGTGATATAACTAAATATCAACCAAAATGATCGCCAACATAGTGACTTCTTGGGAAGTGGTTGTTGGTAAGAGACACTGCACAGATCATTTGGTGTTGTCATTGATGGCAACCGAAGTCAGTTATCCCATCCGCAGTATGAGGTTTGATGCTACCAGAAGTTAGAATACAGATTTGTTTCAACAAGTCTGGGTAACTAGAACAGAGTATCCGATCAAGTTCAGTATTTTGGGTAGCATTTCATTTCAGTATAATATTTTGTGTTGCAGATGTCAAGGAAGCTTTATGGATTCCTAAGTAGCCTTATTCCATGATTTTCACATCTAGTGATAATTGTTGTGCAAAGCAGAAGATACGGTATATCGGTTTTCAGTTTATCAGTGCAACACAGTTAACCCGTGTGGTTAATCCTTATGTGGATTATGTGGATCAATTTTGGTGATTATTTTTTGTAGTCCAGGTGTTTATTCTGAAGGTTGTGGTACTGTGTGGATAATTATTTTGTTCCACATTGGTATTTTGATTTTAGATTTAGCTGACAGTATGTACACGTTTCATAATATGCAAAGTGTTCTTGAAGTTGACATGTAAATGATCTAATATCTTGTTCTAGATATATATATGTGATATATTTAATCATTTTAGTGTGTATGGTGAATTTGAAAGGGTGATCTATTTTGTGCATTGGCACATTTTAAATTAGAGATTTATGCTCTGAATTAGAGCAGAACAGTGGAACAGAGCAGTATTAGGCAGAGTATGAACAATTGGTGTAATATACTTAACTGTAACTATAATCAGGGATTTGTAGATGCTATTTTTTAGTTCATGTACTTCATTAATCTTATGTAACTCATTTGTAAGATAGTGAGTCTTCCTTGGGTTGCATCCCTTCTTTGTTTAAACAGTGAGCTCTAGACAGTGTGCCTAAATGCATGTGCATTTTATTGTTAAATATTATATTTTAGTATACTCATTTGTGGGTCTCGTCCCCACTATGTTTTTTCCCTTAAGAAGTTTTTCTACCTATAAAATCTTTGCATTATGGTGTTGTGGTTGATTGCTTTGTGTTTTTGCATCCTTCTTTTGGTTCAATGTATTAATTCAGGGGTAAAGGAACAAGTTCAAATAGTTAAAAATTACAAAACATTGATTTAACCCACCTCTCAGTGTTCCTTGATTCCAACAATTGTTATCAAAGCCTAGTTCCAAGGATGAAGTCTAACATCTTGAGGAGGATTCAGGAAAGTGGTGCAATAGATTATGGTGGTCTTGAACATCAACTTATTGTTTCACTTGAGGATCTTGATTTATCCAAATCTAAGGTCCGACAAATCAAACTGAATCTTAAGGATGCTAAGAACTTCATTCAGTCATTGAAGGATCAACTTAATAAGTCCAGGGAGAAGAGAGAGAAACTTGTTGATCAGCTAAAGCAAAAATAAAGCCAAAGAATGGATGATAGTCCCTTGAAAGAGAAGACAAAAGAATATGAAAATCTTGCACAAGATAATGTTGTCTTAAGACATGAGATGAAATCTATATTGATGAAGTTGACTAAAGAGATTGAAGGAAGAAAGAAAAATTAAAAGACTTAATTAATCTTTGAAAGATAGATCAAGTGAAGGTTGCAAACTTAACTTTGAGAATGATTAGCTAAAGCTTGAATTGTAACAATCCAAGAACAATGAGAAAGAACTTGAAATGCAGATTATCATTCTTAGGGATGAACTTGTGAATGCAAATGAGTACAAGGAGAACTTCAAGATCAGCTCAACTAAACTTGATGTGTTTCTATAGAGTCAGAAGGATGAAGATGATAAGCGAGGACTCAGATTTGAGAAAGGTGAAAGCTCCAGATTTGGTCAAAGTAATCCTAAGTAAACAAATTAGAAGAACAAAGCTAAAAGGTCTTCAGTAAGGCAACCTATTGCTCAAAAAATCAATGGTAAGTATTTTTTTGCATTAAATTTGGTCATAAGGCTAGTCAATGCAGAAATAGGATGAATCATAATGGTCCATCTTTCTCCAGTCAGTGTTTCAATTGCAATAAGTATGGTCATAGATCAAGTGAATGCAAAAGTATGACAAATAACTCTTTCAATAGAAGGAATGTTAGATGTTATGCTTGTGGTAGGTTTGGTCACATTTCTAATCAGTGCAAATCAAGAGGAAATGAAGTGAATTATTGGCCTAGACAGAGAAATTTTATGTGCTATAATTGTAACAAATCGAATCACATTGCAAAATTTTATAGAAGCAAGAATGTGGATAGGAAGGGTCTAGCAGACAAAAACAAGAATGTGCAAAATGATGATAAAGGAAAAGGAAAAATGATTGTGAAAGAAATTAGAGATCAAATGAAGAAGACATGGGTGAAGAAGAGTGATTATGATGTAGGAAATGGGTTCACACCTAATTCCGATGCTGCAAATTCCTCTGGGAATTAGTTTAAGGCCTCTGGCTTAAGGGGAGTTATCATGAAAATCTTATTCTCCCCAACCAGCAGTTGGTGCTGGAATATGGAAGATTGTCAATAGTTGCATTGCTATATTGCAAATCATCTAGAAGGATTTGTGAAAGTATTTGAGTGAAATAGGAGATTTGTAGGAGAATTCTTGTGAGCAGTCTATGATAACAGTGTGTTCGGAAGGTTTAGTGCAAAGTCCATTTAATGAGTGAAAAAGTTAATTGTGTGGAAGATAAAAGGTAACTTTTACCTCTCATTTTTCACTTTGCATGCCAAAAGAAGAGTAAAAGAGAGCTCTGTGAGAAGATTACGAAAGCGATCAAACTGTGAAGGTGATTTGGTGTGAAAACCCTAATTCGGCAGAGCAATATATTTCTCTATGAAATTTGCAGATTTGATATCTTTGCAATGGATACACCATTGGTAGTTGACATAACCGAGAGAGCCCACCCTAAATTTAAGAACAACCCTTACAAACCGATAGAAAATAATCCACAAGGGGCATTTTCATCGGTTCCATACAATGTTCTTCATGTGGAACATATCAGTGCATACATTCATTTGAATATTGAAGAATTAGGAGGTTCCCAGTTGCTGAATTGTACACCAATCATATAATAGGAGAGGATTTCAAGATTAAGCCCAAGTATAATGCATTGAGGGAAAATCAATTTATGCAGGTGGTTAGGTTTGTAGTCTTTGAAGAGAACAAATGGGTATGGTATGTTTTGAGTATAATTCATGATGAATTCCCGTGGTTAAACTAGTCGTTCAAGATCATAAAGGAAATAATTAGAATTGTGTTAGGTTTAAGCTCATCCAATGGTTTTTCCATGCTTCAGTCTATAAAAAATTAGATGGTCACAGATGCAACCGGTTCCATGTTTGATAAAAGAGCTATGACAACAAATGATATTGTTGAACTAGATGTGAAGTTTTCTTCCATGATAGTCGGATACAAGGTTTACCACTCCAACAAAGAAAATTTAGTATCTAGTACAACCAAATATGCTACATATTAGATGGTGAAGGAGAACAAGGATTAAGGTATGTGAATTTCTATAGAACCAGTTGATGGAGAATCTCACCACAATCAAGAAAGATAAGAAGAATACTTTCAAATTTTGTACTTTGATTTTATGCCTATTCTTCTACTTTATGAATGAAGTTCCAGGTATTGATAACATTAAATGGGCTAGTTATAGACTAGTGGTAGTCCAGATCAGAGATCTTTTGTATAGCATTGGATACAGCAAGGCCCGAAGAACTGCACTTTGGGGTTACTTTAAAAACTGTCAAAGCATGATGAAAGCCAGGGAAAGAATCCCTAAATCACTTGTGGAAAAATATCAAGATACCATTTTCTTCATAGTTGAGATTGACCAATGTTTGATGGAGGCAGTTGAACCTAGAACAGTGTGGATCATGCCCATGGGGTATGAAGTTGAAGAGAAAATATTGGAAATGTATGCTCAATACTTGTTGAGTAAGCCATTTGATACCTTTGAAGAGATATTTGGCACATTTTCTAAGAAGGATTTACAGCTTCATAAGAAATTTAAGAAACCATAAATTGTGAGAAAGGTGAGGAAGGAAGTAGAGAACTGTGCACATACTATTGGGATCACTGCAGAAGTTGTCAAGGAATCCCGACAAAGGAGAGAGAAAGATGAGGCAACCAAGGTTGAGAAAGCTACTCTGATAGTGTCATCCACAAGATCAAGACAAATTGGGGGCTCTACACCCTCCTCTAGTTCTCAGAAGCTAGCTAGTTCTCTGAAATTTGAAGCCAAATCATTCGGTGGAGAAGGAAAAAGGAAGAAGGGCAAGGGAACTGGAGTTTATGTTGTTGCTCTTGATGATGAGGAAACTAAATTCGATGAAGCTATAAAGGAAATAAAGTCAAAGGGCAACAAAGCTTCTAAAGTGTCCAAGGACAAGCCCTCAGATGGTGAAAAAGAAAGAAGATGAAAATTGATTTTGACAGATCCAGTATCTCAGTGGGAGAAGTGGAAAAAATTGCCATTGTACAAGGTAATCTTAGCCCACTCTCTAAGTT
Organism: Cryptomeria japonica; assembly: GCF_030272615.1. NCBI lineage: Eukaryota > Viridiplantae > Streptophyta > Pinopsida > Cupressales > Cupressaceae > Cryptomeria > Cryptomeria japonica. The sequence continues at coordinate 33,147,730 of NC_081408.1, read as the reverse complement.
CTATGAGAAATTTGATGAAGTTGGTCAAATAACCTTAGAAGAAGCCACTTTAAAATGCTTGAACAAATCCAATAGGGCTCTTATAGAGATTGTGTCAGAAAATCCCAAGTCTTTATGATGTTTTAGAATGAGGAGAGATAGTGCAAAAGTAGAAGATGACAACCTAAGGGAGTTTGTCCTAGTCAATATATGTCCCATGATAGCTATAGAGAAAATACATAGAATCATAAAGGAAGCCAAGAAGGAATTTAGGAGCAAAACAAGGATCAACAAACTTATGATTGGCAAATCAAAAGAAGTGATCAATGATATGGAGAAGATCTTGAGATCATTTTTTCTCAAAAATTAATTTGAAGTTGTTCTAGAAAAAGCTCATGGTGATAATGTTAAGACACCTACTCCAGAAGCACCAAGAATGCAATCCAAAGATGAGCAAGTTGAAGTGGATGCCCCTTCTAATTCAGAAGAAGGATAATTATACAAAGGAGGTGATGCAGTTGAGGATACTCAAAATCCTCCAGATCAATCTAAGGATGAAATACCTAAGGACACTGAGACCTCTAAGGCTAATGCAGAGAAGGTAGTAGAAGTGAAGGAAGTTGAGGTCAAGATAGAACCTGTTTGGAAAGCAAGAGACACTGTAGGGACAATGAAGGATCTTTTAGAGAAGGATAAGAAAGAAGTGTTTGATCTAGAATTTGTCCAAGATCCTATCAAATTTGCCTCTCTGTCTCCCATTTAGAAGCTGCAATTAGCTTCATTTTCCCAAGCCAAGGCAAGGGAAGATATGCTAAAGTCTCACATTGAAGACAATGAATTTCTCACATTGGCATCCATTGTGTTAGAGAAGATATTGCCTACGTAAGGACAAATTTGATTCCCCATCTGACCAATTGAAGAGCCTTATCAACTCGGTAAGCACTCATTTTGATTCCTTTGAGAAGTCTACTGCAGTCAAGGTCCAAAATGAATTTGATGTAAATAGGTTCAGTAAGTTGAAAGGGATGATTGCCAATGATAGCATTTTCTTAGATACATGTGTCAAAATAATTCAAGATGCATTACCTGAAGGTGGTGGTATCTACAAGTCTTGTTTGTCATTGTCTAAGTTTATTGAGGGTTTTGAGAAGAAGATTAAGGAGCATTAGAAATAGTTGGAAGACATCTCTGAGGCCTTTGATCCTATGAATTTTTTAGTACAAGTCAAGAAGGTCAAATAAATTCTCTATTTGATAATATCAAAAGCTTAATGCATGACAATGACAAAGTAGTGAGTAGAATTGGTGAGCTCCAAGGTCCAATTGGTTCAAATATGGAGACAATAATTAATTCTTTGAAGGAATCCCAAGATTCCATAGCCACAAATGACCCATCAGATGTTTAAGCAACATAGATGCATGCATTCCTCTTTAGTGGAGAGATCTCAATTTTTGGAGAGTCTCGAAAAGAGTTGGGATAGTAATTTGAGCTCATTGAAAAATATTTTTGTAGATGTATTTAAGTTTTTGTAACTTGATAAAGTTTGTCTGTACATATGAAATAATTTTATATGACTCTTGGTATGCAGAACCCTATCTTTTTCATTGATGTCAAAGGGGGATCTAGTAGAACAGTGAAAAATATTTTGATTATCTCAAGGGGAGATTTTGGCATTTTGAATTTTTGAAGCTTTACAGTGTTATGCTCATATTTGGTCTGACACTTAGTCATTTTTCACTCTAAGTGTTGCCATTAATGCCAAAGGGGGAGATTTTTGCTAAGAGACACTACATAGATCATTCGATGTTTTCATTGATGGTAATAGAATTCAGTTATCCCATCCATAGTATAAGGTTTGATCCTACCAAAGTCAGAATGCAGATTTGTTCAAGTCCAACTAACTAGAATAGAGTATTGGGTGAGGTTAAGTATTTTGGGTAGCATTTCATTTTCAGTTAATAATTTGTGTTGTGGATGTCAAGGAAGGTTGATGGATGTTTGAGTAGCCTTATTCCATGATTTTAGCCTCCAGTGATAATTTTTGTGCAAGACAGAAGATCCAATAAATTGGTTTTCAGTTTATTAGTGCAGGACAGTCAACCAGTGTGGTTAATCCTTATGCGGATTATGTGGATCGATTTTGGTGATTATATTTTGTGGTTTAGGTGTTTGTACCAAAGGTTTTGGTAGAGTGTGCCAAATTATTTTGGTCTGCATTGGTATTTTGGTTTCAGATTTAGCCGACAATATGTACGCATTTCATTATATGCTAAGTGTTCTTGAAGCCGACATGTGAATGATCTAATATCTTGTTGCAGATATATATATATATATATATATATATATATATATATATATATATATGAGATATATTTGATCATTTTAGTGTGTGTGGTGAATGCAAAATGTGTTGGTGATCAATTATGCATAGTTGTATGTGCACAAATTTCAGATTTATGTTCTAGATTAGAGCAAAATAGTGGAACAAAATAGTATTAGGTGGAGTATGAACAATTGGTGTAATATGCTTAACCACAACTATAATCAGGTTTTTGTAGATGCTATTATTTATTTCATGTACTTAAATAATCTTATGTAACTCATTTGTAAGATTGTGAGTCTTCCTAGGGTTGTAGCCCTTCTTTGTTTGAGCAGTTAGCTCTACGTACTATGCCTGAATGCATGTGCATTACATTGTAAAATATTATATTTGAGTATACTCATTTGTGTGTCTTATCACACCATGGTTATTCCCTTGAACGGGGTTTCCACATATTAAATATTTGTGTTATGGTGTTGTGGTTGATTGCTTTGTGTTTCTACATCCTTCTTTTGGTTCAATGTATTAACTTGGTAAAAGTACAAGTTAATAAAGTTAAAAATTGTAGAGCACTAATTCACCCCCCCTCCTCTTAGTGTTCCTTGATTCCAACAGTGGCAACCTGAATAATTATGACATTCATGACAAAATAATGGTACTCCCAAGTAATGCAAAATAATAAGAGTTTAAGCTGGACTTGAAAAATAATTAAATGTAGGAGAGGATCGGAAAGCATTTGAACTTTTGAGAAGGAAAAAAGAGCTAAATGTAGAATAGCTCTTGAATTTTCAAGAAGGAAAGAAAGAAAAACACAAAAAGTGCTCCAAAGAGAAGTATATCACTAGAAAGATTGAGACCTCATTTTCCTTGACAACTAAGAAAAGGCAAATGGCATCTCTAGGAAGGATTATTGATAAGAGGTTAAATTCCATTCTGAAGCATGAGCACCCCTGGGTAGTGTATGCAATCAAAGCAGTTCTGGGAGAGGATTTCATACTAGCATATCATAGATGTTGAGTTAACATGGACATATCGTCAATGTTTCTAGCTCTAGCTTTGGATAGGGGTCTAAGTAAGTATATGGTAAGAAATTTGAGCAAGGAAATCTTCAAAGCCCAATTCCTAGGTACAATGGAAGATATATTGAGGAATTGTGAGAACTATTTGATAACCCTTCCCAAGGATTATGATAAGAAAGATGAGGAAATTCAAAAATTGCTAATTTTCCTCCTAGATGATGAAATGGACTATCGAGACTATAAGGAGAAAGCAGTAGGGAATTTAAATTTTTTGCTAAATTAGATGAATATGGTGACAAACCTGGAGTCAAATTGGATAGAAAATTTTATTGAGAAGGAGGGTCTAGAGATATAGGATCAAGGAAATTTCATGGAAGCAGAGGACCGAGGGGAGAATGAAGGAATGGGAGACAACATTGTAGGTTAGAAAAAGGGACTTTTCCCTTTAGTTTTAGTTTGTTGGCAGTATAGAACACAAAATAATAGGCTTAATTATCAATTAGGTAAGAATTAGGATATAGGTTATCTTGGAAGATAGATATATGGTGAAAAAATACTATAAATGTTGATGTTTATAGAATAAATGGGCCTATAGGCAATTTTGTAAAAACATATGGTGTTTGAGATAGCAAACGTTATAGTTAGAGCAGTTTATAGAGAATTTTCGGAAGAAAAACTTCATTTTGATGGGACTTATGAAGGATGTAAATCTTTTTCCATATTAATGAAGGGGATTGGACCTAACCAGTAGTTTAATTATTAAAAATAAATAAAAATCATCGTAAGCCTCTATCTCTTCTCCACCACAACTTTCTTCACTTGCTCCCCCTACACAAAGAGTCAAAAAACATAATCCACAAAATGACCTCAAGAATGATAATTGGAAAAGAAAAGGAGATAAATTAGGGAATTAATGAATTAAGATTTTCACACAACATATATACAACATGAAGATCTTGTCAAAATTGAATATATACAAACACAACTAATAGACAAGAATGAAAGATCTCATAATCTAAAAAAATCAAAATATATGGAAATAAATAAACAAACAAAGTAGATAACCATAAAATGCTATTATTTAATATGAGGTGAGAACCTATAATTATGTGAAGATGAAGTTACATGAAATAGAAAATCAAGATTCAATAGAAGAAAAAGCAAAAAATAGGAATGACAACACTTGCATGCAACAAAATAAAGGCAATGTAGGGTAATATAATTTTTTAATAAAAGATAAAATAGTAATTTAAAATTGTATGTTCATTGTAGTGTCCACCCTTAAATTGACTTGTTTTGAATAGAGTTGACTTTTATTTAATTCTTGTTAGACTTATCTAAACTATATTTGATGATTTGGATGATGATTACTCATGTGTTTCAGTTACTTATTATTGATCTTAGACACTATAAGACATATGCTATTTTGATGATCTATATGGATGCTAATCCTATCATTATTGATCATGTGATTTGATGGATATATATGCTCAATGGATTCCATATGCTTATTATGTGATGGATTATTGATAGATTAGATTTATCATGGTTTTGATGATGATTATGATTTCACTAACCCTATTTCATGGTTACATTTGATGAGATGTTTATGATATGTGTTTGATACTGTATGACTATCTTCGTGAGACGGACAATGTCACATCACTCATTGCGAGAAAAATGTGTCATCATGATTCCCTATCACCTGTCTGTTATGAGATATATGCATATGTCGTATCATTGTTTTGTGGTTGCAGGATTTTGTAGGTACCAGACATCGATTCCACCTGGCTTCACAGGTATGAGCCTGTCTTTAATTCCAATGGATTATGTGGTTTAGAGATGACATGAGTTCCCTTTACATACTCTAGGTGTAAGTTGTTCATTGTGAGTCGTCGGCATATTGGCGTAATTCACCATGTCAGTTAGTAAGCTTGGTCTACTTGGTGTTGTGAGTATGCTAGAGATGGTTGATTTATTTGAGTATGTTTAGATTAATTATGTGACTCTTGATGTGTGGTTTTATATTAAATAATGATAATTAATATATTTAATTTATTAGTTTTGAGTATTTAATTATTTGGTATTTATATTTATTTGATAATTAATGCTTATTGATTTTATGATTGTTTAACATTTATTTAATATTTATGGTTTAATCTTTATTGGGGTTTGATTATTTAATCGGTATTTATTTATTTAATTAATTGCCCATAGTTAAATATTTGTTTGGTATTTAATATTTTATTTGGTTCTTTAATTTATTTATGAGCCTTTGGTTTATTTATTATCAAATCTCCATTTGGATTATTTATTTATAGGTTGTGTTTTATTTATATAGTTAACTATTATTTATCTTTAAGTGGGTTGTATAAACACATTAAATTAAAATAATAATAAAACCTTCCCACGTGGCTTGATAAATACATTTTATATCTACCTTACCTACCCTTTAATCTTATTGGTTGAATTAAAAATTAGAGGTAAAATTATATTATGGTGGGGTTAGTAAAATATATTCAAAACCGAATATTTTGATTGGTCGGTATGGAGGCTGGGGTTTTAGTTATTGTTTGGTTTTTATTTTCATTCCTATGATGTTTTTTGGGTTGGCTTCTTCTATCTCAAAAATTTATTTCTGAAAGTTTCTTGTAACTCTTGAATTTCTTTTGCATTTGGACTTTTGCTAAAGCTTTGTGGACTAAGTTTTGGCTTGGATTTGGGGTGCTCTTCTTTAGCTACATTCCATTACACAAGTTGCTGGTTTTAGCTCTTGTTCCTTTGTATTTTAGTTTTAATGGTTGTTCTGTATGCATTGTGTCTGCAAGTGTTTTGGGCATCGGTTGAATAAATATATGTATATTCTATAGTTTTATTATAGTTTATGAAATAATAATTGGGAAGGAACTTTACATTGTATGGTTTTTCTATATAGTTTGCTGGAAAAATATATTTTGGTTCCTGCAAGTGTCGTTCATGCCTCTGTATGTTTTCTCAGATTGTTTTCCTCTCTAAGGATTCCATTTGATTTGTTTGAGGTTGTTTTGAAATTCCCTTTTTGAGTGTGAAGGAATGGTGACTGTATTTCTGGGTTACTTGAGAGTTCGTGAGTATTTTTTTGGACTTTCTATATGTCGTACTATGAGAAAAATCTTAATAGATCTTAGTTTATACTTTTTAATATTTTATTTCATTTGTGTCCTCTTATTCCTTGTTTTTCGGTGACTCCTTCCATATGATTTTTGAGCCCTTTTGTTAAAGACTTGATTTTATATTTTAGTCATAATTTTTCTAAGTCTTTCTATGAAGTTTTTCTATATTTGCATTGTTAGAGAATATGCGGTATTTCATTTTGAATTTGTGTTGTCCGCTTTTGTGTTTGCGTGACCTTGTGTGGTGAATGCACTATTTGAAAGGGTGAATGTGTTGTTTGAAAGGGTGAATGCATTGTTTCCTGGTAAATGTGTCGTTATTATATGTAAATGTGCTTCAAAAAATCGTATTTGTGTTGAACAGTAATGTGAAAGTGTTGTCTTAAACTATGTTTGTGTTGTACTGGTGAACAAAAGCATTAAATTATCAGTATATAGTGCTTATCTCAGTTTTTCTCATTTATGTGGTATTTTTCCAATTGGACTTTTGTACCAGATGCTTTATTGAGGGTTGTTGATATTTTTTCCAGAGTTGGTTTTGATAAGTTTTGATGTCTTTGATGGTTTTTATGTATATTTACCTTCCTATGTCATTATGGATGTTTTGGATTGTCTCCATGTTGATGTGTCATGGATTGATGAGTACATTTTGTGTTGTTATTTTATACCAGCAAGTGAGTTGGCCTTGTTGTAGATTTAATTTCATTATTGGCAGAAGATATGATGTCTTGATATGCCTTTATTTATTGTTGGCCAAGAGGCTCATTTGTTATTCTTGTTGTTATTCTAGCCATGTGTTTAATGTAAGGATTTTGGATATTTGTATTTGATTGCATTTAAGTGTATGACTCCTGATTTCCATATTGGATTAGAGGCTCTTGTGATTTATTGTTTGGGCCATGTTAGGGGGAGTGGGCTTCATTGTGATGACCGAGGTCACGAGAGATAGGCTTGCATGAGGTTTCTTCTAAGGATTCATGAAGTCTAGACCGCTAGGGACCTTTGTGAGTTTACCATGTTTTGTAAATAAGTGATAACCTAATAATTAATGGGTTGGGTAGTTAGATTGATTAATAAAGATAATAATTGATGTGAGCCTCATGACTTGATCCTAGGGAGGATGTTTTCGGATAAGCATGAGAAGGCCATTACTATGGCAAGTAAATCTCCCTTGATCTCTCATAGGTTGAGATGGCTCCACATGTCCATCAGGCTAGTGCCTTATGTTGTTATGTTTTTAGGATGGCATGTGATGGCACTTCACCCCTACATGTGTTCCTTGATGATTTATGATTATTCCCTATTGATCGCATTCATGTCTTGTTGATTTGTACGCCTCTGGGATTTTATTATTTTATTGTGTTGGTTCTTGCATGAGTGTCCTTGTGTGATTAGTCTCTTTGGTTATAGGTGCCAGCTTAGGTTTAGAGTGTGTGTTTGGAGCTTGTGTCATCTCCTAGCACGGGAGGTAGTTCCTTTGGTTCCACATGGTGGAGTGGTTGATGCTTTTTAGCCATTGGGATGTTCTGTTGGATTCTTCTTGCGTGGATGTAGATTCTTCTTCTTGATGGAATTATGGATGTACCTTGTAGAAGATTTATGTAATAAATATGATGAAATTCTTGTAATAGGAAGAGCTCTGCTCATGAAGTATTTTATGTAATTGTAATTGTAAGAACGTAGTAGATGGAATTTAGGATTATGTCATGGATTGTAATAAGACTATATGATGTATCACATGTTGTACTTGTAGAATGGGAGAAATGTCCTTAAGTGTATGGGTAAATAAAATGGAATGGATTTATATTATGGCTTAATTGTATTGGTTGAAATTGAATTCTATGAAATGATTAGGATGTAATTGAAATGAGAAGGAACCTTAATGAATGAGTTAGGATTAATGAGAATGTTATATAGTATGATTAGGTGAATGATTCATGTAGATCCATTGGTAGAAGGGAAATTATGCATTACATGTAAGGAATTATTGAGTAAGAAGATTGCATTAAGATTCCTACATTATGCATTTGGAATTAATGATTAATAAATGATCTTGTTAGGGAATTAGATGCATTTGTAGCATGGCTAAATGGATTAGTAAATATGGAATATACTTATGCATTAGGATTACATTATCATGGAAAAGGGATAAAGAGCATGTAGTTAGGAATTGTTGGGTTAAGACACATTTGGATTTGGTGCTCAAAATGAATGTGGATCGAAGGGGGTTAGTCTTGCATTGAAATGGTTAAATGTATCATGCTAGAAATATTTTAGAATAGTATGCATATCATATTGGATAAATATCATAGTAGATTGCATATCTCATGGTTAGGAAATAGATATAATGCATTAAGTTAGAATGGAATGTGATTATCATGTGAGTAGGATTTCATTTTGATAGTTAATTAAGTAATGACATTGAAGTACCCTAGGGAAAGATTAATGTTGTTTTTGTTTATTTTTGCTTGCATAAATTAATGAAATGTGTAATGATGCATGTTCATAATGGTTAATTGGTTAATGAATGTAATTGGATGGAGATGTTATGAGTTGCATTAGTTGTTAAAGGATGTTAAAAAAAATTTCTCCATTAGTTTGTTAGATTCTTAGTTTATCTAGGGTATTTTGGTAGGCATTTCATCTGGTATTAGAGCCCATGTTCAAACACTAGCTACTCTGGTTTCATTTGTGCCCATTGTGCATGTTAGCATTTAGCTTGGGGTAGCCCAATGGTTTTATCTCTACAATTTATTTTCTTAGTTATATTTGACCTAGATGGTTAGCTTATAGTTTTCTTTTGTGTCTTACTTAGACAAGATGCCTACTAGGGGTAGAGATCTTTGTTGTGCTAGTCGCATGGGAACTTGTAGGAATCCTCATCCGGAGGTTTCCAAGGAGCTACACCTTGAGGAGTAGCAGCAGGATCAGCCTAGAGATGATGCAATTCCACAATTGGTGAACGTGCTTCAGGAGATTCTTGGTCATCTAGGACTAAGAGAGGAGGAGAACCAGTAGGATGGATCTTGTCATTTGGAACATCAGAGAGAGGTTGTTCGCATTCTCCTAGGAGGAGAGTTAAGGTAGATCAGGAGGCACTTACAACCAATCACATGAGAGATTTTATTAGGACTCATCGTCCTACCTTTGATGGCTTAGGCAGTGGCATGGAGGCAGAGACTTGACTTTTGGACTTGGGTAGGTGTTTTTTATGCACCCGTGTAGCAGTATCACCAAAGTGAGATGTGCAATCATGCATCATCGCAATTTTGTAATGACATAGTGGAACATGGAGGAACAAAAGATGCATTTGGACATAGCAACAATATCTTGGGAGTTATTCTAGGAGAGGTTTTGTGCTAGATTTCTTTCAGAGAATTGGAGGTAGAGGAAGGTTGATGAATTCCACTATTTGAGACAATAAAGGATGACTGTGGAGCAGTACACAAGCACAAGTTCTTCAAGCTTAGATAGTATGTTGGGATTGCAGATGATGATTTGATTCTATTTCAACACTTTGTGAGAGGTCTCAGTGATCATATCAGTGGAGAGGTTCAGATGCACAAACCTAAGACCTTGGAGGAAGCTATGGAGAAGGCAAGGATAGAGGAGGAGAATCTTTCCTTAGCATCATGAGGTATGACCAGAGGGCAGAGAGTTAGTGCACCAGTTACACGATCTATTATGAAAGGTTCTCAGCCACAAACTTCAGGCCTTGCTAGGAGCCATCCTTCTTCTCTCTGTAGTGGTCAATGGTTTAAGAAGAAGCATTCTTAGGGGTAGAACTTTGTACAACGTGCCAGATTTCAAGTTGCCAGGAGACACAGTCATCAAAGTGACAACAAACCTACTCCTTCTCAACCAACTTCTAGTAAAGACAGTGTTCAACAGTTGAGTACAACACTAGGCAGTAGAGTGTTTGGCAGGAGAGATTGTTTTGCATGTGGATAGCCAGGACACATTGTCGTTCTTTGTGTTGGCATTGTGTTGTCATTGATGTTAGCCGGTATAGCATGGCTACAGGTATAAGAGATATATGTGCAACATTGTCATTGATGCATACCAGATGTGATATCTTTGATGTCACCTAGTGTTGTAGGTCACTGGTAAGGGAGAGGATGTCATTCAGCATAGTGGTCATTGGAGTCACCAATACACAAGTTAGTGTCTGACTTGTGTGGAAGATATGGACAAGAGACCAGTATGATAATGTTTATGGCGAAAAGTGGATAAAACAATATTGAAAGACTAAATAGATTCAACCACAAAACCCTAGCCTAACAACAACAAAGATCCACCATAACATATGAAGATTACCTAAGACAACACAAATCAAATGAATTCACAAAGATTATACCATCACATGTCTACTAGGGTTTGGATCTCCATTCTTCTTATCTCCATTGATCTTGCTTGATATATTTGCTCTCAGATTTTATGTGTGCACAAGAGCTCAACAAAGAACGGAAATGTGGTTGCAAGTAGGCTTGATCGCATATGAAAGTTTGAGTGCTAGAAGACTTGATTAGGGTTCATAATTAAAGAGAGTATCCTCTTATATAGAAGACACTATAAAAAATGGAGGGATAATATTGAGAGGTGTAAAAGATAAATGGTCGGCTAGGATTAGAGGGTAGGTAAAAGAAATAATAAAATAATGAGAGGCTAGGTAGTGTAGGAATTAAGAGATGAATGACATGTGTCATAGGTAGAAAATGAATGAATGAATTAATTAATTAAATAAAGATTTATTTAATTAATAGAAGAAGTGGGATAATTAAATAAATAAGATATTTATTTAATTTAGGAAAAGGATAATTTAAATAAATAAATGTATTTATTTAAATGAGAAATAAGGCTAGAAGAGGATAAATGAATTAATTAAATAAATAAAGATTTATTTAATTAATAGAAGAATTAGGCTAAAATAATTAAATAAATAAAGATATTTATTTAATTAGACACAACAATTTTAGGTGTCTACATTTTTCCCCTCTTTGAGACAATGCAGCTTGTCGCGTTGTTTAAAACAATATAAGATGAACTGATATAAAGTTGCCCCAAGATGGGAATGATATGCCCCCTTGAGAGATTGGATGAAATTTTTTGAAAAAGATAACATACAATCTCTCGATAAGAAAGAAAAGCTAGAAAGGATTGACTAGATAGAATAAAGTGGCAGAGTCACGGGATAAAGAAGACTGAATAGGGCTAGGGCTAGGGTAGTCTATAAGATAGACTATGAGGGAAAACATCCTCATTGTCATCCACACATCCAAGAGATCGGAGTGCAGATAGAGAATAGAATAACAATAGTCAGTAGTGATGGCATTGGTGCATAGATTCGATCGTGTTCACCGATATTAGAGGCCAGCAGATGCAGGAGAGCCCATAAGTACCACATAACCTCCTTGTACTTTGTTGCATTAATTGTTGTCATGCATGCATGTTAGGTAGCACATTTAATGCATTCTAGATATGTCAAGCAAGGGGGAAAAAACACTAAGGCACATCTGTGCTGGTGCTAGACGCGTCTGGGTTGGCTAGGCGCATCTGTGTTTGTGCCAGATGCATCTATGAATGCAAAGGTGTTTGTGTCAAATGTGAGTGCGTCTGTGTTGTGAAGACATGTTTATGCTATATGGGCACATCTGTGCAGAGAAAAGGCATGTTTATGTATGTCAAGCGTGTCTGTGCAGAGCAAACGCGTGTGCAATATGTAAGTGCGTTTATGTCATAAATGTGTGTTTATGTCTTCTAGGCCAAATCAACAGTTCTGTGATGAACATACGTTGTCGATTGGATAAGTTGTTGAGAGGATACACTCAAGTAGGTCCTAGATAGAGAAGACTAGAATAACAAATAGGGCTAGGATTGACAATTCTGTGATAGAACATATGTTGCCAATCAGGAAACTACTCAAGAGGATACACTCAAGAAGAGGCCCTAGGATAGGATAGCTTGAGGCACTTTGTGATGAACAGGGAATGCCAAAACATAGTACTTTGTGACGAACAAGGAGTACTAAAAAGAGCAGCACTTTGTGATGAATAGGGAGTGCAAAAATGTAGTACTTTGTGATGAACAGGGAGTACTAAATAGAGTAGCACTTTATGATGAACAAGGAATGGCACTAGGATAGAAAATTAGCACTTTGTGGTGAACAGGGAATGCCAAAAAGTAGTACTTTGTGATGAATAGGGAGTACTAAAAAGAGAAGCATTTTGTGATGAACAGGGAATGCCACTAGGATTGCCACAGTTGAAAAGTGGATAAAACAATATTGAAAGACTAAATAGATTCAACCACAAACCCTAGCCTAACATCAACAAAGATCCACCATAACATATGAAGATTACCTAAGACAATGCAAATCAAATGAAATCACAAAGATTATACCATCACATGTCTACTAGGGTTTGGATCTCCATTCTTCCTATCTCCATTGATCTTGCTTGATATATTTACTCTTAGATTTTATGTGTGCACAAGAGCTCAACAAAGAATGGAAATGTGGTTGCAAGTAGGCTTGATTGCATATGAAAGTTTGAGTGCTAGAAGACTTGATTAGGGTTCATAATGAAAGAGAGTGTCCTCTTATATAGAAGACACTATAATAAATGGAGGGATAATATTGAGAGGTGTAAAAGATAAATGGTCAGCTAGGATTAGAGGGTAGGTAAAAGAAATAATAAAACAATGAGAGGGTAGGTAGTGTAGGAATTAAGAGATGAATGACATGTGTCATAGGTAGAAAATGAATTAATGAATTAATTAAATAAATAAAGATTTATTTAATTAATAGAAGAAGTGGGATAATTAAATAAATAAGATATTTATTTAATTTAGGAAAAGCATAATTTAAATAAATAAATGTATTTATTTAAATGAGAAATAAGGCTAGAAGAGGATAAATGAATTAATTAAATAAATAAAGATTTATTTAATTAATAGAAGAATTAGGCTAAAATAATTAAATAAATAAAGATATTTATTTAATTAGACAAGACAATTTTAGGTGTCTATAGATATAACAATCGATAAATGATGACATATGCAAGAGAGCAAGATGTTGGTCGGTTGATTGTGATGAAGAGGGGGAATGCTATCTAAATCACATCAACACTAGAGGAGAAGTATGTACAGGTCACCAGTATGATGTGTGGATGTAAATCAGCAGGACTCCCATCGAAAAAAGATGTAATCACTATTTGAAGAGATGACTAACAGTGAATGTGCCCTAACCGGATCACATGTGTGTGTTTGAAGATGTGATGGTCAAACAAGGAAACCACATTAGTGCATGGTAGGATACAGATAACAAGATCCACTCCCACCGGTAAGTGGAGCTTATCTTCTGTTATGCATAAAATACATCATAGTTCTTGCAGATAAGACAACAGAGTTAAAGGAAGATGATTGATGGCTCACACTGGATGAACTGGTGAAACACTAAGTTGCCTCAAGTGCATGAAATAAAAGATGTGCGCTGAATCAGAAAGAGTTGGCATGATGTGCTACCAGGACAAAAAAAGAAGAGTAAAGAAGTGATGGGTGTGTCACCATGACAAACTAGTTGAGATATAGTTGGGCCTGATGATGAAGAAGGCAAGGCTGAGCAACTATAGATAAAGAATGCAACCAGTATGCAGATGCCTCAGATGGAAATAGTTGGAGGTTAACGACATGGTGCCATCAAAGATGCCTACCAGTAAGAGAGAAACAGGATATGTGATGTGCTCCTTTTTGATGAATATGAGGATATGGTGGAATGATATGTTTAGAAACTAGAAAAGGTTCTCCACCGGAAGAGAAGCAATGTGCGAGGTGATGGCAGACTGGTTAGGGTATAATCAACAAAGTCTGTGAGCTGGTAGATAACCCAGGTGAGTGGTTGGTCGGTGATCTTGTTTGGACCGACATAACTGACTTAGCAAAGGTGGATGCTGACAAAGGGGCCATGTGGAGGTGAAGTGGAATGCATGCATAGGTCAGTGTTATGTGTCAGTGAGGTAGTTGGTGACATGTCAATAGAGTGATTCACAGGATGCGGAGCAAAGGTTTGCAGCTTGAGGTCAAACAGACAATAGAGATTCAGGATAGACTGTTTGAGCAAATCAAGGCAATTGAAGGAAACTGCGAAACCATTCTTGGTGATGGACCATGAAGCCCATTGATAGGTTAAAAGTAGATTTCTAAATGAGGAAGGCGTGTTCTAGAAGGCACATCAATGATGAGATTGATTGATGAGTTACAGTTCATCAATCAAGGCAATCAGATTTGATGAGATCTGATTAGATTTAGTTTGCCTCAGGCTCGAAGAAGAAACCCTAACCACTCAAAGTTTGAATTGGATTTTGGTGGGAAAACTAGTTTATAAATATGCAAGCCAAAATCAATGAAGGTTTCCACTAAATGAGAGGGTGTTGCTACATGAGAGAGGAGAAATTAGTCAAGTGAGAAAAAGATAATATGAGAAGAGACTAAGTGTGAGAACGAGAGAATCAGGTTGAAGGGTTCAACTGATATTAGTGAGGCTACCGATAGTTAGCCATTGAGTCTGATAGAGGAGTGAACCAACAGTGACCAAACTGGCAGTGAAGAGTTGCAGAAGACTACAAAGAAGGAAAGATGAGAACCGACATGAATCAGATCATAGAAATTTGACTAAGTTATCAAGACCAGTGATGGAGAGCAGCAATGTAGCAGACAGAAGAGAGAACTGGCAGAGAGAATAACTGACAAAGAAGAAGAAGAAGAGGTTGAATCGGTAAGGTTGCAATAGGAGATAAGGCTACAATAGCTAAAGAGTGAGTAGAGAACTGACAATGAACTTGATAAAAGATCTGGTGAAGAGATTTTGCAGAAGAGTTACAAAGTTCATTTGTAACAAGGCTATAACTTGTATAATTGATTATGCTCATTGAAGATCACTGAGTTGGAGCTCGGTGCAGGGGTTGGTACTCCTTGAGTTGGTGCCCTAAATTAGGGGTTGGTGATCCTTGGGTTGGTGTCCTAAACATTGTAATCAGAGTTTCATTGTGAGGCTAGATTGGAGCAGTAGACTTCGGCAGTAGATTTTCCCATCTTGGGTTTTCTTCATATATGTTGGTGTTATGTGATGTCCCTTTCATGTGTCATTGCATTTGTAATAGTCTCCCATCTAACCGGTAAGTTTGGTTTCTATTAGATTTGATAACTAGTATACACACATAGGATAGTTAAAGGGAAAAGTTTGTAAACCACTGATTCACCCCCCCTCTTAATGGCACATTGTGTCTAACAATTGGTATCAGAGCCCAAGTTTTGGTTGATAAGCTTTCTCTAGCTTGGGTAGATTCTAGCTTAAGGATGCAATGGTCTGTTTACTGTTAATCCCAACTTCGGTATTTGATTGTGAAAATTATTCTATTTGGAATTATAGAATGGAAGTCTACCTATCCTCTCTAGGGTATGATGTCTGGATGTCTGTTGTAAATGGCTTCCCTAGTAAAGTCAGTCCTCCCACCAATTCAGATGCAGAAAGAAGAAACTGATGTAATAATGCAACAATGAAGGATATACTCTCTGGATTATCAGGTGATGTCTCCTCACAGGTGGACAAATGAAGATTGGCAAGAAGCTTATAGGATAGATTGAAGAAGCTCTATGGAAATGAGCCTACCACTAAATAACCAGCTTATGAAGATAGGATGAGAAATGCATCTCATGTATCTACAGATGATGAAGATAGATCTGTTAGCACCTGTAGCAATGATGAAGAAGGAACCCACCTTTTCATGGCTCAAGAATTAGAGGATGAGAGACACACATCTTTGAATGATCATGCAGATCACTCCTACTAGCAATATGTGTTTGGTAGTGATAGTGAAGGTGAAGAAGAAGAAGAAGAAGCAAAAGTTGAGCTTGAAGGAGAATGTGTTATTACACTTGAGGACCTTGTTAGAGTGAGAAATGAATACAAGTTATTCAAGAATGATGTTGTGGAGAATAATTGGTTGATCAAATGCCTTGAAGAATCTAATAAATGCATCTCAAAGTTGAAGACTCAACAAAAGGACACCAAGGCATTCCAGTGTAAAGATCTAGAATCTAAGCTAGAGGCAAAGGATAAAGAATAATAGCAGCTGGTTGGAGAAATGGAGATTCTCCAAAATGACCTTGAGAAATTTTAGGACGAGCTCAAGGTGAGAATCTGGTTTGATGGGAGCAGTGATGCCTTGGAAAAAATGTTGAAAAAGAAAAAGTATGCCAAGGACGTCGGAGGATTACAAAGTGTTGTCGATGAATGCTCCACCAGCAAGAATGTTCCCCACAATGACATTATGTTTGTCTTCTCAAATGGAGATAACAAGGGTCAGACCTTCACAGTTAGAAATGCTCCCAAAAAGAATATTGATCTAACCACAACCGGTGAAGACATGCAGACAAGGATGAAGACCGGTGTTGCAAGGAGGACCAATGCAAATCCCAAAGGAAAAGGGAAGATTGGAAAGGACAACTTCACTAGAAGCAAGAAAATGAGAAGACAACAAAGAAGATCTGCTACCGGTAGAGGACAAAGGAATGATGCTACCCACAAGACAAGACAAGTGTGAAAGATGAAAGGTTCAGATGGAAGAACTGCTCAGCATGAAAAACCTAGGACCCTTCCTTAGAGAAGGAGAAATGGAGAAGCCAGACTAGTAAGATCTCCACATGCATGGCAGAATAACTTTGTAATTTATAAACCTTCCTTCTCCGGATATTGCTTTGCATGTATTGGTCATGGCCATAGGGCCGAAGAATTTAGAAAGGGATCTAGAAGGAATAATCTAGTATCTAATAGATATCATGCATATAAGTAAAATGTATCAAGGAGTAGATACATGCATTATTCCTCTCTTATTTATGCAAATATTGTTTATCACAACTATAATAGATCTGGCCATAGAGAGTTTGAATGCAGGAAGAAGGACTTGCAGTCATATGGAAGCTCGTATAGAAGCCATGCTCAACATAGAAATAAATATAGAGCATGTGGAAGTCAGAGACCTACATGGAACCAAAGGAGAAATACCCCTGCAGGATCAAGAGGTCCACCGGTTTTAGTTGCCGGTCACAACAAGATGACCAGAGGAAGATGGTCTAACTGGTATGTTAGAAGGTTCCCTAATCATGAGAGGGCATGGATGTCGTGTGCTAATATAGCACTAGTTCTGGTTATGTGGAAAAATCCAAAAATACAAGGACTCATCAGCAAAAGAATGTAAGACCTTCTCCCAAGACTGAAAATGGGAAGAAAAGTGAAGTCATGTAGGTATGGAGGAAGAAAGAAGAGAGTAGGACCTTGGACCGGCACTGTGCATTCAATGCACAAGTGATATCTCCTAAGGCTTAAAGGAGATGTAGGACCTTAGGGGGAGTAGTACACTAACCTTATCATTCACCCCCTCAGTGAAGATGGACACATGGAAGAACAAGTTGATGCCAGTATGAAGGAAGAAAATGAAAAGATAAGTGTGTGTAGTGGCTGCCTTGGCTACACACCTACAGATGAGAGATGGATGAATACTACTTGTGTTAATGGATGGAAAATTTACAATAGGAATAAAATATAAATTGACACAAGATGTCAGGATTTACAGGAAGGTTCTCTGGTAGTGATGATGGGCCGGTAAGAATGATAACAAGTACTTGCAGGTCATGTAAGACAATGAAGTTTAGGATCATTGCATTAGCCCTGGTAGCATGGAATGAGGAGGTTATGTCTTAAGTGGTACTAGAAAAGACCTGAATGACATATGTTGGCCCAGTAATTGATCTTGTATGCATGCATCCTTTTGGGCTAACTGGTTTGATTTATGACATGATGATGATATTGTATGGCATTGTGTACACCTAGGATCATGTAATATGCTATGGTGGATATAATGGAGCTCAGAGATCATTGGATGATCATATTTGACTCTAGTTTTGAACTGACAAGCAATAAGGACTTGAGATGTATGACTCAGAGGGAGTTCAAGTTCTTGTGAAGTAGACCTAGAATGCTTGAAGTTATGGGTGTATTGGCTGCATCAATGACATATGATGGAAATCGTTGTAGGAATACCCAAGAGAATTTCATGATTAAGGTTTTGGTTTTCATATAAACTTGGGTGCTGAGAAATTGGTGTCGGTTGGTGGTTGAGCTCTCCATCTCAAGTGTTGTGACTTGAGTAGATGAAATGTATGATGATCAAAGGAGGAGATGCATTTGGTAGAGCAAAAGGGGAGACAAATCTCTATCAGTGCTTGGTAGACACAAGGAGGAGAAAATCCCCGATAGTGCCCTTTTCCATTGTTGTCAAAGGGGGAGAAAGATTCTGCAATAGATTACATACTACATGTGTGAGAATCCATGGGTCACACAAGGGGGGAGAGAGTTTATGTAGTAAGATGGATATTACATGTGTTGATGTTAATGCCAAAGGGAGAGATTGTTGGCATTGTGTTGTCATTGATGTTAACCGATATAGGATGGATACCGGTATAAGAGATGTATGTGTAACACTATCATTGATGCATACCAAATGTGATATCTTTGATGTCACCTAGTGTTGTAGGTCACCGGTAAGGGAGAGGATGTCATTCAGCACAGTGGTCATTAGAGTCACCGATACACAAGTTAGTGTCTGACTTGTGTGGAAGATATGGACAGGAGACTAGTATGATATAACAACTGGTAAATGATGATATCTGTAAGAGAGCAAGATGTTGGTCAGTTGATTATGATTAATAGGGGGAATATTATCTAAATCACATCAACACCAGAGGAGAAGTATGTACAAGTCACTATTATGTTGTGTGGATGTAAATCAACAGGACTCCCGCCAGATAAAGATGCAGTCACTATTTGAAAAGATGAGTGACAGTGAATGTGCCCCAACTAGATCACATGTGCCTATTTGAAGATATGATGATGAAACAAGGAAGCCACATTGGTGCATGGCAGCATGTAGATGACAATGATCCACTCCCACTAGTAAGTGGAGCTTATCTCCTATTATGCATGAAATGCATCATAGTTGTTGGAGATAAGACAACAGAGTTAAAGGCAAATGATTGATGGATCACACAGGATGAACTAGTGAAAAACTAAGTTGCCTCAGGTGCATGAAATCAGATATGTGCACTGGATCAGAAATAGTTTGCATGATGATCTGTCGAGACAAAAAAAGAAGAGTAAATAATTGATGGGTGTGTCACCATGACAAACCGGTTGAGATATGGTCTGGGCTGATGATGAAGAAGGCAAGGCTGAGCAGTTGGAAATAGAGAATGCAATTGGTATGCAGATGCCTCAGATGGAAATAGTTGGAGGTTGATGACATGGTTTCATCAAGGATTCCTACTAGTAAGTATAAGAACTAGTAAGAGAGGAAAAGGCTATGTGATGTGCTCCTTCTTGATAAAGATGAACATATGGTGGAATGATATGTTTGGCAACCGGCAAAGTTACTGCACCAGAAGAGAATCCAAGTGCAAGGTGATGGCAGATCAGTTAGGGTATAACTGACAGAGTCTGTGAACCGGTAGATAATCCAGGTGACTAGTTGGTCGGTGATCTTATCCAGACCAGAATAACTGACTTAGTAAAGGTGGATGTAGACAAAGGAGCCATGTGGAGGTGAAGTGGCATGCATGCATAGGTTGGTGTGATGTTTCAGTGAGGTAGTTAGCGATAGGTCAACATTTATGTCGACTGCATGATTCATGGGATGCAGAGCAGAGGTTTGTGGCTCGAGGTCAAACAGACAACAGAGATTCAAGACAGATTGTCTGAGAAGATCGAGGCAAGTGAAGGAAACCATGAAACCATTCTTGGTGATCGACCATGAAGCCCGTTGACAGGTTAGAAGAAGATTGCTAATTGAGGAAGGTGTGTTCTAGAAGGCATGACAATGGTGGGATTGATTGATGAGTTACAGTTCATCAATCAAGGTGATTAGATTTGATGAGATCTGATTGGATTTAGTTTTCCTTGAGGTTGAAGAAGAAAACCTAACTACCTGAAGTTTGAATTGGTTTTTGGTGGGAAAACCAATTTATAAATATGCAAGTCAAAATTGATGAAGGCTACCATTGAATGAGAGGGTGTTGTTGCATGAGAGAGGAGAAATCAGTCAAGTGAGAAAAAGACAATATTAGAAGAGACTGAGTGTGAGAAAGAGAAAATAGGGGTTGAAATGCTCAACTAACATCAATGAGGCTACCGATAGTCAACCATTGATTCTGATAGAGCAATAAATTGGTAGTGACCAAATGGACAGTAAAGAGTTGCAGAAGACTACAGAAAAGGCAACCTAGGAACTGAAAGGAATCATATGGTAGACATCTGACTAAGTTATCAAGACCGGTGGTGGAGAGAAGCAGTGTAGTAGAGATAACCGACAAAGAGAAGATTTGGTAGAGAAAAGGACTGGCAAATAAGATGAAGAGGTTGAACCGGTAAGGTTGAAGTAGGAGATAAGGCTACAACAGCTAGAGAGTGAGAATTGACCCGATAGTGAACTGGATAGAAGATCCAGTGAAGATATTTGCAAAAGAGTTACAAAGTTAATTTGTAACAAGGCTATAATTTGTATAATTGATTATGTTCATTGAATATCACTAAGTTGGAGCTCTGTGCAGGGGTTGGTACTCCTTGGGTTGGTGCCCTAAAAATTGTAATGAGAGTTTCATTGTGAGGCTGGATTGGAGTAGTAGACTCCAACAACATTTCTCATCAAGGTTTTTCCCATCTTAGGTTTTCCTCATAAATGCTAGTGTTATGTGATGTCCCTTTCATGTGTGATTGCATTTGTAATAGTCTCCCATCTAACCTATAAGTCTTCTTTCTATTAGATCTTATGACTGGTATACACACATAGGATAGTTAAAGGGAAAATTTTGTAAGCCACTTATTTACCCCTCTCTCCCCTCTCAGTGGCACATTGTGTCTAACACATTATCCTTAGTGTACTTGTTATATGTCAGAGCATCAGAAGCCAGCTACTTCTGAGCCTACAGTTGGAAATGCAGGAAGGTCTCATCCTGTATTTGCGGCGTTTTATAACCATCGGGCTGAGGATTATGCCACTGTTGTGGAGACATCAAGTGTGATAGGTGGTATCTCTTCTTTAGTGTTATTTGATTTAGGAGTATTAGATTCTTTTATTTCTCCTTTTCTAGTAGAGTGATGCGGGCTTGCTACGACAAAGCAGGATGATACACAAAAAGTAGAGTTAGCTACGGGGTCCAAAGTGGTAGTGGATTCCCTTGTGCTCACTTGTCTTTTAGTTTTGGGATATTTACATACTTCTATGGATCTTTGAGTTGTCTTTAGGATCTTATAATGTGGTTCTTGGTATGGATTGGCTTGGACCTCACCAAGCCTAGATAGATTGTAGAGGTAAGAGAGTGAAGTGTGTGGATGATAGTGGGAAGAGTGTGGAGATTGTAGGTACTTAGAGACCTATCTCTCCTCGCATGATTTCCGCTATGCAGATGGAGAGGTGTGCATGTAGAGGTTTCCATAAATTTGCAATTAGAGTGAAGGATGTGGATGAGGGATTTAGTTCAGAGGATTTATTGCTGCAGTATCCCATTCTTTAGGAGTTTGTAGATGTTTTCCCTAGTGAGATTCCATGTATGCCCCCTCAACAAGATATCTATTTTAGGATTGACTTGGTTCCTAGAGCTAAGACTATCTCTAAGGTTCCCTATCAGATGACCATGCAAGAGTTGAGTGAGTTGAGAGTTCAGGTGGAGGAGTTGTTGGCGAAGGGGTTTATTCGTCCCAGTGTGTCCCTTTGGGGTGCACCTGTGTTATTTGTGAAGAAGAATGATGGATCTCTTCAATTATGCATTGATTATAGGTAGCTTAATAAGGCAACGATGAAGAATTGATATCCTTTGCCTTGGATAGATGACTTATTTGATCAGATTAAGGATGCAAAGGTCTTCTCCAAGATTGACCTTAAGTCTGAGTATCGCTAGTTGAGGATGCATGATGCAGACATTCATCGCACAACTTTCTACACTAGATATGGTCATTATGAGTTCACAATGGTACCTTTTGGTCTCACAAATGAACCATCGATCTTCATGAGCTTGATGAATGGTGTATTTATGTTGTATCTGGACATATTTGTATTGGTATTTCTAGATGATATTTTGATTTATTTGAGATCAATTAAGGAGCATGAGGATCATGTGAGACAGGTTTTGCAGTGTCTAAGGGAGAATCAGCTATACACCAATTTGTTGAAGTGTGAGTTCTTCTAGACAGAGGTGAGATATCTTGGTCATGTGATTTCAGGAGAGGGTATCGAATTTGATCCCTCAAAGATTTAGGCAATTGTTGATTGGCCAAAACCCACTAATGTGGGTGAGTTGCGTAGTTTCATGGGTCTTGCAGGATATGATCACAGACATGTTCAAGATTTCTCCAGGATAGCCCATCCTATCACTTCTCTTCAAAGGAAAGGGAAGAAGTTTGTTTGGATAGAACAGTGTGAGATAACTTTTCAAATCCTTAAGGAGTGTTTGACTAGTGCACGTATTCTAGTAGTGCAAGACCCTATGGGGAATTTTGTGGTGTGTATAATGATTATTTGGAGGGTCTAGGAGCAGTGTTGATGCAGGATGGTCGTGTTTTTGCATATGAGTCACAAAAACTTAAAGATCATGAGAAGAATAATCCCACCCATGATCTAGAGTTGGTAGCAGTGGTTCATTATTTAGTTAGATGGAGGCATTTTCTTCTTGGGCATTGATTCGAGTTGCAAAGTGATCACCATAGTTTGCAATATATCTTCACGCAGTCGAATTTAAATGCTAGGTAGAGGCACTAGATGGAGTTTTTATGTGAGTACAACTTTGAGATGAGATACATCCAAGATAAGGAGATTGTGGTAGCAGATTCATTAAGCCGTAGGAGGCATGAGATTTTAACAATGTCTCTTATTGTGGATTTGAGGAGCCGTATCTCAGTGCCCTTCCTTCAAATGTGTAGTACTAGGAGATTATTGCAGAGGTTGAAATAGGTAGAGCTCTTGAGGCAAGATATGTAGGTTATTTAGTTGAGTCAGATGGACTTCTTAGAAATTTGGGACGCATTTATGTTCCACCATCAGATGGTCTTCAAGATTTGATCATGTTAGAAGCATATCATGCACCTTACTCGGCACATCCAGGTGTCAATAAAATGCAAGTAGATTTGAGGTAGATATATCATTTGTCTGGTATGAGGAGAGATATTGCAGATTTTTTCATGTTGCCTAGAGTGTCAATGAGTGAAGACAAAGTATCAGCATCCAATAGGATTATTATAGTCACATTTGGTTCAAGGATGGAAATGGGATATTATTTTCATGGACTTTATAGTTGGTTTGCCCATGTCTTCATGTCGTCATGATGCTATTATGGTCACCATGGATAGGTTTATTAAAGTAACACACTTTTCCCGATCAAATCATCATATACAACAGCAACAGTAGCTCGGGTTTTCTTGGAGGGAGTTGTGAGGTTGCATGGTATTCCTTAGCACATCATATCAGATATTGACCCAATGTTTAAATCATCATGATTTAGAGATGTAGTTGAACTTTAGTTCAACTTATCACCCTAAGAGGGATGGACAAACAGAGAGGGTGAACCAAATTTTGGAGGACATGTTGAGGATGTACTTGATGGATCAGTAGTCTTGTTGGGAGGATTACCTCTATTGGGTTATATTTGCATACAATAATGGTTACCACAGCTCTATTGGTATGTCTCCTTATCATGCATTATACAGTAGACCATGTCGTACACCCTTGAGTTGGGACCGTTTGGAGGACAGACTGCATATTGTTTTAGAGATGTTACAAGATATGGAGGAGTAGGTGACTCAAATTAGAGAGAATTTGGTGGTTGCATAGGATATATAGAACAAATATGTGAATGCTCATCACGTGGACAGGCAATTTTCAGTTGGCAACAAGGTGTTTTTGAGAGTTCACCCATGAAAGATTTTGATCCATTATGGAAAAGGCTCTAAGTTAGCACCATGATTTGTAGGACCTTTTGATATTTTGGAGATGATTGGTCCTATGGATTATCACCTTGCCTTGTCACCTATCTTGTCTCGCATCCATGATGTCTTTCATGTTTCAGTTTTGAGGTTATATCATCCTAATATTTTGCATCTTTTGGATTGGAATTATTTATAGGTCTTTGGAAACCATACACACTCTTCAACATAGAGATATTTCCCTCAAAGGTCAGGGCATCAGGTAGGTAAGGGTCCAGTGGGATCCGAATCATGATTCTACAACTACATGGGAGGATGCACCGGATATGAGAGAGTTGTACCCTTAATTATTCACAGGCTTCCAAGAGTAAGCCTAGGAAAAGGGAGGGAGGATGTAGTGTCTACCCTTGACTTGAATTGTTTTGACTAGAGTTAACTTTTATTTCATTCTTGATAGACTTATCTAGACTATATTTGATGATTTGGATGATGATTACTCATGTGTTTTTGTTACATATTATTGATGTTAGACAATATTGGACATATGCTATTTTGATGATCTATATGGATGTTGATACTATCATTATTGATCATGTGATTTGATGGATATATGTTCTCGATGAATTCCATATTCTTACTATGTGATGGATTATTGATAGATTAGATTTATCATGGTTTTGATGATGATTATGATTTCACTAACCCTATTTCATGGTTGTATTTGATGAGATGCTTATGAGATGTGTTTGATTTTGTATGACTATCTTCATCAGAGGGATGATGTCACATTACTCATTGCGAGCATAATGTGCCATCATGATTCCCTATCACCTATTTGTTGTGATATATATGCATTTGTTGTGATATATATGTATATGTTGTCTCGTTGTTTTATGGTTGCATGATTTTGCAGATACTAGACATCGACTCCACCTGGCTTCATAGGTCTAAGTTTGTCTTTAATTCCAATGGCTTATGTGGTTTGGAGATGACATGAGTTCCCTTCACATACTCTAGGTCTAAGTTGTTCATTGTGAGTCGTCAACATCTTGGCATAATTCGCCATGTCAGTTAGTAAGCTTGGTCTTCTTGGTGTTGTGAGTATGTTAGAGATGGTTGATTTATTTGAGTATGTTTAGATTAATTATGTGACTCTTCATGTGTATTTTTATATTTAATAATGTTTATTTTAATGTATTTAATTTATTAGTTTTAAGTATTTAATTATTTGGTATTTATATTTATTTGATAATTAATGCTTATTGATTTTATGATTGTTTAATATTTATTTTATATTTATGGTTTAATCTTTATTAGGGTTTGATTATTTAATCGGTATTTATCTATTTAATTGCCTATAGTTTAATATTCATTTGGTATTATAAATAATAACAACCAAATTTTCTCAAGCAAAATAAAATAGCTCTACAATCTAGCAATCATGCAATTTATCAAGTAGACGAAGGAGGGAGAAGACACGTTGGGGTCACCTCAACATTTGGTAGGGTTTCCCCTCTGCAATAACAACCCTGGGAAACTGTGAAGAGTAAGAAGACCATCAGGGTAGAAAGGCAATGGGCTACTAGGGCAGTCGTAGATTATGCATATCGACACCACAACGAACATCGTCCATACCAGAACAGGAACTGGGAAATGGCAGGAAACCATCCATATGATAGGGAAATCTCTACACATAACCATCTATGGCCTGTGGTAGTGGGAAAGAAAGCAGTTAGGGAAGTGATGAGGGAAGCTAGAGCGACGGAGCAACCAAAAATGTGGGTGATTCTCATCACCTCACAAAACCCCAACTGTGCCACCAAGGCAAATAAGATACTGCTAGGCTCTCAAATAAATAATTCAAGCCCTGGATAGCCCAGTCATAAGCCATAGCAAATAACGCACCCATTTACCAATAGTATGAAGGGTTATGTTAGACCCGTGAAGGATGGAGGAAGGGAACTGTCATTTCATGGCCCTAAATTTGCCAAATCGATTCCTGTCTCGAAGTGGGGAAACTTGCCATGCAAGGTTGTAAGAAATGAGGATGCCCTAGTGGCAACCAATCTCGACCCAAAGCCCATCAAAATCAAGTATCCTACAGAAGCAAAGGATTTAAGAAAGTATTGCAGAGGGCACAGTCTCTATGCAAGATGGGCAAGGAACAACCAAACACTCAAAGAAATTGTGGAATAGTGGAAAACCATGGCCAGGTAAGTATAACAACCCTAGTAAACAAATTTATATACATAGAATGCCATGATAAATCTATGAAGGCCAAGCTTCTGCATGAAGATTATGTTTTCTTCAAAGGCATAAATTTTAACTTCATTGATTGGCAAATGAAATTTGATGCTAATAGTTTTGAATTTGAAATGGAATCAAAATGGATAGAAATCCATAATGTTCTTGTAGAATTAATACATGCTAAAATCCTTATAGAAATTGGGGATAGTCTACGCAAATTCATAGTTGTTGAAAAAAACTGGTCGGATAGCTCAGACATAAAAATACTAATAGAATTCAACAAAGCTAAGGGAGACCTAAAAAATATAATCTTAGAAACAATCGATGGCATATATACTCTAAAACCGCTATGGTATAATGGACCAGTAGCAGAAGATTTAGCCTTCTGCAAGAGGTCAAACCATAATTTACAAAAGCCGCAAGCAACAATTTTAGATAAATTTGTAGCTTCAAATGGGAAATTAGACATACAATTTAATGATAATAGGGGTGGCTTTATTATAAACACTAGTCAACAAAGGATTGAGACTACCCCAACTCTGCCTTCTACCCCGGTCTCGGGCAACACTCATGAAAAAATCTTAGAGACTTGGGCTCATAATAATGAAGAGAAAATCCAAGCAAAGCTGAACAATGTTATAGAAAACCTAATGGGGAAAATAGCTGAAGAATATGTAGATGAAATACTCATCGATACCCCATCAAATTTGGTAGAATATGAAAACATCCCCTTTATAGGATAGGTTCAATCCACCCCCAAAACACCCCTACTGACCGGTAACCCTAATGAGGAGGCCCAAGAAGATATAACCACAACCTACACAACTCTAGAGGATTCCCCTGTTGTGGAAGGGTTGAATGCAAATGAGGAAAGAGATTTTATTATCAAGGAACTAATCAATATGCAGGTAACAGACAATAACAAAATAGTAGACAAAAGCCTAACCAATTCACAAAATAGAGGTATCCTCTAGACAGGAAGTGAGAGATCAACTCCTGATTGTGGAAAATCTCTGAGCAACAAAAGAGGTAGAAAGTCTTTTTTAGAAAAAAGGAAGATGGATGGGGATGCGGAGGGGCGGGCCAAAATAACAACACTTTTGGGGCAAGGAAAATCTCCCCACCCCCTAGAGGAGCCCCTAATAAACAGGGACCGTTAAGAGAAGTATATTGAGATTTGCCATGGATATAGTCTTGATACAACAAACAAAACTAAGCAAGACTGATATAACTAATTTTAGCATAAAATTCACCCAATGGTAAATAGAAGTTGTGGAATCTATAGGGGCATCAGGGGGACTAGGTATAATACGGAGAAAAAGCACAGTTACATTCACATGCCAATCAAAAATGCAAAAATGGATAGCTAGCAGAGTCAGAACCCTTAGTCTAAACCTTGAGTTTATAATTATTAATGTTTATGGCCCAATTCCTACAGAAAAGAAAAGATCAGTATGGTGGGAAATTGAACAATACTTAAATATGTAGGATGAAAAACAAATCATCATAGGTGGTGATTTCAACACTATCTTATACTCATCGGATAAAAGCGGTGGTATATCAACCATTAAACAATCACAAAGAGACTTTGTTAATTGGATAAACAACAATAACTTATTCAAAATCAAAACGGAGGCTGGTTTCTACACATGGAATAATAGGAGAAAAGATTTTTCTAACATCGCAAAAACCCTCGATAGATTCTTATTTAAAGGAGATCTAACCGATTTCATACAGAACTAAAAACTACAGTATTACCTTGGTCAGGCTCTGATCACTACCCGGTACGCTTAGAACTTGTGGGGGAAACAAAGAAAATGGGGTATCCCTTCAAGTTCGAGAGAATGTAGTTTACACACAAAAACTTCCTCCCCAACATACAAAAATGGTGGAAGGATAGTATCTTTGTAGGATCAAAATTGTATTGTCTAGTCTCTAAGCTAAAAGAGATTAAGCATGAGATATTAGATTGGAACAAAGAGAAATTTTAAAATATATTTGAGGAAAAGTCAAGAATTAAGAATGAACTTGAGATAATAAGCACTGATGTGATGTAAAATGGGATGACCTCTGAGACATATGAAGCTATGAAAAGGCTCCTATGTGAATATGAAGGTATTCTGGCCAGAGAAGAGATATACTAGAAACAGAAATCTCGAGAATCATGGTTAGAAGACGAGGATCGAAACACCAAATTATTTCACAATATTGTTAAAATTAAAAGAACAGAAAAAAAAACCACCCAAATCACCAATGACAGTGATCAGATCATAATGGATCAAGATCAGATTGTAAAAGATGCAATTATGTATTTTGAAAACATCCTTAACAACTGGGAACACTCAGATCTCCCCAACAATAGAATCTTATCAAATAACATACCCAAACTGATAACAGAGGATGACAACAAAATATTAAACTCCAAAACCACTCACGAAGAAGTTAAAATAGCTCTGGCACAATTTCATGGAGATAAAGGCCCTGGTTCAGATGGCTTCCTTTCTAGTTTCTTCCAGAAATGTTGGCACATCTTAAGGGACAAGGTAACTAATGCCTTGGAATCCACCTGCAATGCAGGGAGATTCCTAAAAGAAATTAATAACACCTTTCTGGCCTTAATTATGAAGAAGGAGAACCCCTCAAAATGGGATGAGTTCAGACACATTTCTCTATGCGACATGATCTACAAGCTACTAGATAAAGTCATGGCTAATAGATTAAAAAAACTACTTCCTATCATAATATCAGAAGAATAAACAGGCTTTGTGCCCAATAGATCAATTTTAGATGGGATTATTTTTGTCCAAGAAGCCATACACTCCTTCCAAAACTAAGGGTAGCCTAATATGCTACTAAAATTAGACAATAAAAAGGCTTATCACAAAGTGGACTAGTACTTCCTATGCAGCTGGATGAAGGCTTTTGGCTTTAACAAACAATGGATAAATTTGATTTACTTTTGTATATCAAGCCTTAGGTTCTCTATCTTACTAAATGGGAAACTGGAAGGCTTCTTTGAATCTTCCAAAGGACTCAAACAAGGGGATCCTTTATCCCCATTCTTATTTATAATTATGTCTAAATCCCTTGGCAGGAGTCTAGAGGCATCACGGAAGTCATACAAACTATTGTGAATTCAGAACACGAGTGGAGTAGACTCATGCACACATCAACAATTTACGGATAACACAATAATTTTGGGAAAAGGAAAGCTAAAGGAAGCTAAGGAAATTAAAAACATATTACAATCTTATGGGCTGGCCTTAGGAGAGATGGTAAACAAAGAGAAATCAGAAATATTCTTCTTTAAAAGGGAACCATAGGAGGAATACAGGATAGATTCGTATCTAGGATACAAAATAGGACATCTACCACTAACATATTTAGGGATGCCCCTAGACAAAGGCATCAGATAGAGTAAACTTTGGGACCCCCTGATTGAAAAAGTAAGGAAGAAGATGGCAACCTGGAAAGCCTTATGGTTGATAGGGGCAGGAAGATTAACCCTCATAAAAATAGTATTAGCAGCAATGCCTATCTATCTTCTATCTTATATGCCACTCCCAAAAGGGACTTACAAAATACTAACTCAAATAATGAGAGATTTCTACTGGAATAGTGCAGGAGATAAAAACAAAATGAAACTAATATCATGGGAAAAGATATGTCATGAAAAGAGAGATGGAGGCACGGGAATAAGGAAATTACTATGGCAAAATATCGCTTTAGGGGCAAAATTGGCATGGAGAATATATACATCCTCAGAAGCAAAATGGGCTAGAATCCTTAGGAGCAAATACATGTCACAAAACCAGAGAGAGACCGTGTTTAGGGAAATAAATCCTCTCAAGGGATCTAGAATCTGGAACTTTATAAGAGAAAGTTAGTCACTCATAGTCAACCACCTATCCTGGGATATTCATGATGGAAGAAAAACCTTGTTCTGGGAGGATTCCTGGGGTGGTTACCCCTCAATTGACAGTCTAATGAACACAACTGACATTAAAAACCAAATGAAATCTTTATGGGGGAACCATGTAAAGGATTATATGACATTGGCACCCGAATCGACAATGGGATGGACATGGAAGAACATGTCCCCATTCTTAGTGAGCAACAAAGACCAAGAATTGCTACAAATTCTAGAGGGTAGAATAATAATACTCAAACTTGGGTTGAATGAGCTTATATGGCCAAAATCAAAGAATGGACAATATAACTACAAAGATGGCTTTAGAACCATATATGAGGAGGCAAACATTATCAAAGACTACACCCCTAACATAATTTATTGCGACAAATTTGGACTCCCAAAAGCTGGCTTCTTTGCCTGGGTGACTTTCCAAGGGAAAGTAATTACTGCGGAACAATTTAAACTAAGAGGTTTTGAAGGGCTTTCAATTTGTGTCTTATGCAAGAAAGATGAGGAAACAAATGACCACATATTCACAACATATAGCTACACACAAAGATGTTGGTATTGGCTAATGGCACAATTAGGTTGGTCAGGTGCCACCTAAAAGGCTGGCTCAAAAATTGGCCATTAATCAAAAGGAATAGAATCTTCCATAATCTATGGATATGCAGTCCAGTAATATTAATCTGGGAGGTTTGCAAGGAGAGAAACCAGAGAATATTTCAGGAAAAAGAAATGAAGGCAGAAATCCTGATAGCAAAAATAGAAGCCTCCATCATAGAAACCTCCAATAATAGGAATATGGCCATTCCACAACATGATAAGACATTCACAGAGTGGGATAACTATTAGAAAGTAGTGGAAGGGAATTAAAATTCCCTCTTTCTTTGGGAAAGGGTATAGAGATAAATTTGAGGATAGAAAAGCATGCAAATGGGTGCCCCCAGAGATGAGATGGTGCAAACTCAATTTTGATGGAGCATCCAGAGGCAATCCAGGGGAGACTTGGGCGAGATTTATAATTCACTCACATGAAGGGATATGTACTGGATCTAGCTCCCGATATCTAGGACATAGCACAAACAATAAGGCAGAAATATTGAGCCTAATAAAAGGTCTAAACTTATGTAAACAATTAAAAATATCCAAATTAGAAATAGAAGGGGATTTGGCTATTATTGTTAATGCATTAAGGACCAGGACAATGACAAATTGCGAGCTCAAAAGCTTATTGGATAGAGCCCTATCGCTATTCGGAAGCTTCCTAGACTACATGATCAATCACATCTACAGGGAAGCAAACACATTGGCAGATAAGTTAGCCAATTTAGGGGCAGATAGAATAAACAAAACTACATCATCAACTCACAGGCAGTAAGATATGGATACCCATACACAAATAGAGATTGAGACAGAATCCTAGTAATATTCACAATACATTTTCATGCAGAATGGAAGGTATATATAGGTTCATGCACAAATAAAGATATACATGGACGTATACAGGTGTATTTATATAATTATATGTGTACATGCGCATATATATCCGCAGAGACATATATGGATGCACATATGCATATATAGCTATATATACAGGTATATGAAAACATAGATATAGTTATAAGCACATGCAATCACATATATTCCTATCAATAGTATCCTGAGAGCATAGACCACTCCCCTTTATAGGCACAAGTGAACATAAAATAGGTATGGTGGCAGACACTTAGGGTTTAAGGTAGACAAGAATGTGTCAAAATGCCATACAAATCATACACAAATAGGAACATATTCACACTCACATATAAATATACATAAAAACCTAAAGATATAAACATATATATAATCAGAGGTAAATGATGCAAAATACGGCCTAAATCATTAGCAAAATGATGACACTATAATATAAACAATTCTCAATACCAACATGACATGACAGAACTAAGATGACACCTTCACAGATTTGACAGAGACAAACATGTTCATCTGCATACATATAGTAGGATACAATATATACTTACATGCATATATATGCATAGATATACAGATATACAAGTATGGATATATATGTGTGTGTGTGTGTGTGTGTGTGTGTGTGTGTGTGTGTGTGTGTGTGTGTGTGTGTGTATGTATGTATGTATGTATATGAGTGCATATATGTATAAATAGCCACATAAATATAAATACATAAAAGCATATACATACATTTATACTCTAGCATGGACAAAATGGAAACGAACAATATATACCTGTGTGCAGGAAAAGTGGTGTGATGAAATGGAAAATATGAATTCAGGACTAGTCCACATACCAATGGGACTTTTGGTGCAAGTTATGGAGTTATATGGAATAACTCAACTTCCCAAGGGATGTTCCATTGGTCTCTATCTTACAAGACCTCTCAAGACAATGCCTTTTCTCTTAGATCACTGAGCAAAGTGACTTAGGGATGACAATCATGAGAATGAGGGATGTTTGATCAATCTAACATGAACACAATCATAAATGTGCATGATATTAATGAATATGAGTTAAACTACCATGTATATGATGATAAGATGAAAGGATTAGTAAAAGAACTATTCTAACATGATACACTAGCTTAATATGATTATTATGATAATATAAATACTTCTAAAATGTTTATTAGATTATTTCTATTCAAAGAGAGACTAAATGCTTTATAAAAATGAGTATAGATTAGATGCATGAAACTTGGATCATGAGTAAAATGTCTATAAATTTGATTCTAAAGACTTGGATATTAAAATGGAGGAACAAGAGCTCTATTTATAGGAAAAATAGGGCAATGAAGGGTCAAGATTGGATAATCTTAACAAGGGCCGAGATTGAAAGTTATCAATCCATGTTTACAATTCTCACCAATGAAATGGTAACAATTGTCAACATAAAAATTCTTGAGAGGGGATGTAAGAACCATTAAATGCTTGAGAAGACCTTATGATTACCTTAGGAGGCAAGGGTTAAGGTTAGGTTAAGGTTATCCATTAGATAAAGCTTTTACCCAAAGGATAAACTCTTGTGCAAGGGTTAAAGGAATAACCAAGGGTAAAGCCATGAATGCTTGATGAGATCCTTGGGTTAGATGAGGGTTGAGTTAGAGAGAAAGTCTCTAATCATGCAAGAGGGTTGAGTTAACCATTAATGGTTTGGAAGACTTTCAAGGTTAACTTGTTGAAGACATAAAGCCTTTAATGGTTTCCAAAGACTTTGAGGGTTTGAGAAGTGACTTCTCTTTGCTTAGGGATGTGACATATTTAGGGGATGGGTTAGGCTAATTTAGAAGTGATTAGAAGAATCTAGAAGGGGGGTTAGAGAGGCAAGTGGGAGATGTAGGAGAATGCAAGTGGATGGAGGGTAATTTTTAATTAAAATAAATTGCTTTATTTCAACAAAATAAATGCAAGTGGGGGAATTAAATAAATTGGAGTTATTTATATGCCATGAGCAATTTAATTAAATGTAAATTTAATTAAATAGGGAGAAAGGGAAATTAATTAAATAAAGTGATTTATTTAATTAAAGGATATGAAAGGCTTAGGTGAATTTAATTAAATAAATGGAATAACTTATTTAATCAAATAGATGAATGTGAATAATTTAATTAAATAAAATTTAATTAAATAGAGGAATGAGGTTAAAATGAATATTAAATATTCACTTAGGAAAGTGGTCATATTTATACGTCTACAATACCTACAATGGAATATAGATATATTTTCCCACATACATATATATGTGTGTGTGTGTGTGTGTTAGCACAGAAACTAATATATATATATATATATATATATATATATATATATATATATATATATATATATATATATATATATATATATATATAGATATATATCGATTTAGTATATAAAATGATGAAACACAGTTAGAAATCATCATGATAATATTGCTCGATTGTTTGAGCAATCATGTACTAACAATGCTGGGAGTAAGGCGAATCAATAATCATCACTCCCATAGGCATACAACAAGAAATTATGGGGGAAGAGAATATGTCAGACTTATCACCAAACAATCATAAAACATAGTGTAAGATAGTTAGGTTAACCTCATGTGACTAGCCTGGCACAACCGGGGTCATAATTTGTAGTACCAACTTTACTGGTTGCCATAACTAGTATATCTTCGCATAGGCAAACAACACTTACTTCTGCCTAAAGTGGATTCAAGTATTTGTCTCTACCTTGAGAAGTAGGAAATGTCCTTCATAGGAAGAATTTCTAACAAGAGATGGTCGGTTATCCTGAAAATGGAGGATGATTTGGTTATACATGTGACCAAAAGGATTCTGGGTGATGAGATAATCCTTGCAGAACATAGGAAAAGAGTTAACAGTAGTATCCCACCATGGTTTGCAATGATTTTACTTACAATGGGAGAAGGAAAAGCAATAATAGTCACATCATGCAGGTTGATTTTCAAAGAAGAATACTTGGATAACCTTGAAATGGCGATAAAATGTGTGGATGATAATCTACAAACACCTTACTCAGAAGATTACTCCAAAGTGGCTGAAGCCATTAATAAGGGGGAGGTACTTAATGTATAATTCAAAAGGCCTATTCTCAGTAATAAGGATCAGAGACTATGCAGCCAAAGAGAAACAAAGATTGTTAGAAGCATTGGATTCCTTAAGCAATGGCTTGGAGTGGTCAAAGAACCGAAAGGAGAATGGTGGGTGAGTTACATGGTAGAAGAAGGATGGACACCATTCTAGGCTGATAACCCCACCAAAACACAGGCCTCTGGTATGAAAGCTACAGATGATAGGGAAGAAGATTAAGCTATAGATACATAGTTTTTTTCTATTACTATTATAATGAATCTTATGCATAGACATATATGATCTACAGTTAGCTCATGATACATAGTGAAATGTTTATTTTTTGTGATATAATATGCATAGTGAAGGGTAAGATACTCACTCTATGACAATATTAAAATATAGTTAAAACTATACTTAAATGAGACATAAATATTGATTATCATAGTAAGAATCTAAAGTGCAGGCTAGAGAGGTTGTGGTAGTATCAACCCTTTGTTGACCAATGCTTTTACTTTTGAGAATTATTGTAGATTGGGTAATCTTTCAAAGTAGGACCCACAATTTCTGATGTTCACCTATTTGGAAAGAAACCTGGTCTAGAATAACAACAGAAGAGAGTGTACAGAAATAGTATTGGCTTTATTCTTCGCTTGACACTAATAGTTAACATAGTGGTTTTGCAGAAGAAGATTCTAAAAATTTGTTTTGCAAGAGAAGGTTTTAAAATTTGTTTTGCAGGATAAGCAGAAGGTGACTAATATGGCAATAGGGAACTTGGAAAGATGGACATAAATACACTATCCCATGTAAATCAAAGATTCTCCATATGAAGGGCTTTTTGATAAGCTAAAATGTAGAACCTATAAAAGGTCAAATGTAATTTAAATGTTTTTCGTTTGATTGGACCGATGGTCCCGGGTAAGGGCAGAGGTTTTCTCCTATCCGCTCTTTCCTATTGGTGCCTGCACTGAGCGGAGATTGTAATATTCTTTATCAATAAAATACGGCTTAGGCCTTTTTACCGAGCAAAAAAAAAATATTCGTTTGGTATTTAATATTTTATTTGGTTCATTAATTTATTTATGAGCCTTTGGTTTATTTATTATTAAATCCGCATTTGGATTATTTATTTATAGATTATGTTTTATTTATATAGTTAACTATTATTTATATTTAAGTGGGTTCTATAAACACATTAAATTAAAATAATAATAAAACATTCCCACTTGGCTGGATAAATACATTTTATATTTACCTTACCTACCCTTTACTCTTATTGGCTGGATTAGAAATGGGAGGTAAAATTATATTATGGTGGGGTTGGTAAAATATATTCCAAACTGAATATTTTGATTGGTCGGTATGGAAGCTAGGGTTTTAGTTATTGTTTGGTTTTTCTTGCCATTCTCGTGATGTTTTTTGGGTTGTCTTCTTCTCTCTGAAAAAATTCTTTTTGCAAGAATATTGGCTCTTGAACTTCTTTTGTATTTGGACTTTTGTTGAAGCTTTGTGGACTAAGTTTTGCTTGTATTTGGGGATCTCTTCTTCAGCTACATTCCATTACGTGGGTTGCAGGTTTTAGCTCTTGTTCCTTTATATTTTGGTTTTAATAATTGCTTTGTATGCATTGTGTTTG
This sequence comes from Cryptomeria japonica, assembly GCF_030272615.1. Classification (NCBI taxonomy): domain Eukaryota; kingdom Viridiplantae; phylum Streptophyta; class Pinopsida; order Cupressales; family Cupressaceae; genus Cryptomeria; species Cryptomeria japonica. Next base: position 33,110,854 of record NC_081408.1, on the reverse strand, counting down.
TAAGTGTTTTGGGTATGGGTTAAAGAAATATATGTATATTGTATAGTTTTATTATAGTCTCTAAAATAATAATTGGGAAGGAACTTTACATTGTATGGATTTTCAATATAATTTACTGGAAAAATATATTTTGGTTCCTATAAATGTCGTTCACGGCTCTGTATGTTTTCTCAGATTGTTCTCTGAGGATTCCATTTGATTTCTTTGAGGATGTTTTGAAATTCGCTTTTCAAGTGTGAAGGAATAGTGCCTATATTTCTGGGTTATTTGAGAGTTCGTGAGTATTTTTTTTGGAGTTTCTGTATGTCATACCATGAGAGAAATCTGAATAGATCTTGGTTTATACTTGTTTATATTTTATTTCATTTTTGTCCTCTTATTCCTTGTAACTGGGCGACTCCTTTCATTAGTACATTTGGAGCAGTTTTTCGATGATCATTCGTCGAAACTCAAACAACTAAATGAAGGAATTTTGACATATTTGTTTGTCACAATTTTTTTGCTGGTGATTCGGATGACATGATTCATGTCAAAATTTAGATGACACCACATCAAAAATTTCTATGCACCCGCGGCATGTTTTTTTGACGAGGAGACGTCAAAATTCTGACCTCGTTGCATCCTTTATCATCGTAACCTTTGTCGATGAGCCTTTATTTATCATCGTAACCTTTGCCGATGCATTTTACTTTTGCAGTGTCCATCAAGATAAGTCTTATTGATAGCCTCATCGGCTATCGACAAGAAAATATTTCTCCATTGCCGCTAGGCATCATATTTGTTTGATGTGGAGATGTCAAAATTCTGACCTCGTTGCATCGTTTATCATCGTAACCTTTGCCAATGACCCTTTAACATCGTAACCTTTGTCGATGCATTTTACTTTTGCCAGTTTCCATCGACATAAGTCTTATCAATAGCCTCATCGGCTATCGGTAAGACATGATTTCTCCATTGTCCCTAGTGTGTGTTCTGTCGATGGAGCATCTTCAAGGAGATGTTGGAATTTCGATGATTAAGATGACAGACAAGGTTGTATCCTGTGATGTTTTTGTCATCGTAGGTATGTCAACATCGTCAGTTATCTTATGGTGTTCATCGGTATTCTGACCTTCCCCAACATTTAAAAAAAAAATCTTGACTACTTTTCTGTACACCAATGACCCTTTATCATCGTAACCTTTGCCGATGCATTTTACTTTTTGCCAGTGTCCATTGGGATAAGTCATACTGATAGCCTCATCGACTATCAACAAGACAAGATTTCTCCATTGTCGCTAGTGTGTGTTCTGCCACTGGACTTCAACGGTGTATGCTATCCCGATCACATGTTTCTACTTGTCGATGTTACCATCGGGTTGAATTTTTCTGATTACAAAGGATTAATATCAGAGGAATTAATATCAGTGAGCTTGCAAAGGATTAAGTGTAGTAGGTACTTCATTATTAGGAAGATAAAGATGAAATAGCTAAAACAATGCATGAGAAGAATTATCATAAGGAATCATAATAGTAAATGCCAAAAATGTCTTGTAGCCAGTACATAAAGCATTCATAAATAGTCATACATAGTCATATTGTTGTTTAAAACTACTATCAAAAGAGGATATTATAAACATAGAGACCTAGAACTTAGTATGCAGTCATGGATAATAGTCTAGGGTTAGGTATAGTCCCAGACCTTGTTTGAAGGGTAACATGTGATAGTGCACATGCCTAAGGAAAACTCAACAAAATAGTGAGCAACAAGACTATCAAGAACAATATTTCAGTCTTAGGCATACACAGCTCAAGGAGATAATAATTAACAAAGAAAGCACTTACAAAGATATATCTAGTCATAAAAGATAATCATCTAAGTTGGAGATATGAGAATATTGTAGAACACAAAGTAGACAGTGCCATCATAAGGTCTACACTCCATTTCAAGGCCCCAAACTTAAGGGCAATACAAGGTGATTCCATCAATGCTAATTGTAGTCCATAAAATCCTTGTCATGAAGAAAATTAAAGACAAACTACAGTCATAAAGAGATAAGAAGATCAAGTCTATCAAAGAAAAAAAATAACTCAAAGGCATTCAAAGATGTAATAGTCATAAGGCATGCACAAAGGCTCAGTACAATCATGATATAGTGTTGCAGATCAGTAATGAGGAGTGAAAAATAAGGATTGTGATAGAAATCAGGTTCTAAATATAGAGGCACATGATATTAAGTTTGAGATTAGACAATGCAACATGGAGATATGATCACCTTCTATAAGAAATGAAAGTGCAATCATGATAGTATTTTTTAGTAGATTGGACTACCATAAATATGCACATGGAAATGACTACAGGGTGGGAGTTTCAGTTGAGTGAACTTCAATTTAGAATGCAAGTTCTTAGTATCATTCATCAGTTTAGACATTAGTTTTTAGAGAAAATATGGATTTATAATTTCATCATCAGTTTCAGGCTTGAAAAGGTGGAGTTTTGAGGACAATTTCATCATTTCTACATTAGTTAGAAGCCCCTCATAGGTCATACATGAGACAAGATAGATTTTATATAATTTAATAGCTAAGTTACTAATTCGAGTATGCATATATAAAATCGGGTACGAATTCACGGAATTGGCAAAAAAAAATCCTTGGGTATGGGTATGGGTACATCCGTACACACACACACACATATATATTTGACATAAATCTACTCCAATGATATAAAAGTAGTCGAGAGAGAATGTAATCTTTAATTTATTTATTTTATGACAGACTCAAATGAAATCAAAGTAAACACTCATACAGTGAATTTCATAGATGCAAAAAATGATTTGATTAATGATGCTCAATTAGGTCTTGAAACCCTCAGAAAAATATTGACAATAACAGATCTAGTCATCAAGATAGTAGGACGACAAAATCTAGTGATAAATAATGCCACTATAACTATTGGAAGGTTCGAGAGCTGATTACTAATTAATATGATAACCAGTTGACCAATAAGAAATCACTAATAGCAGTTTCACATCCTTATGACAATATGAAGAAATCAACAAAAATAGAAATAAAGATCAGATTGCACCAATAATGACAGGCTGTGTATTTATGATAATTGCAATTTGAATAGAAGTTTGGGTTAGATCACACACCTTACAAAAGGTTGTAGCGTATATGATATAGCAATTTAAATTGTACACTTTGCAGCCAACACTACTTTATTAATTTGCCCCAAAATTAGGTAGATCAGATGATGAATAATCACTGAGGACCTAGCCACCTAAGAAGGACCATGGAGGAATCCAAGGGGAATTAGGCTCGGACCAAGACCCAGTCAGAATCAGAATCAAGGTCCAGGGGTTTTAATGAAGAATGAGTAACTTAGTTTAACAGTTAGTTTCCAGCAGTTCCACCTCCTTTTATGCATGCTCTTTCTTCAAATTTGACCCAAAATAAACTCAAAATGAACAATGAATGAACAAAATGAGGCAGTGTGTCTATTCTAAAACAAAATGAACAAATGTTAAGGAATGAACAAAGAAAGTATGTCTATTCTAGAACAAAATAAACTCACAAAACCAATGAGGCATGCATTCACTTGTAATGGGGAACTATCTCGTAGAAGCATGTTCACAACCTACAACACTGAATATGTAACTTGCAAACAAGATGCTTAGCATCAATAAGATTAACAGTCGAGCATAATGAAATATTGAAAAGTGCATTCCTTTATTGAGCTTCTCTTTGTTTCAAGAATAGTTTAATATTCTCTATTTAACAGGGCCAACCACGCAAAGGTGGAAGCTCATTTGGCCCCTCCCCACCCCCCCACTATATCACTCTAAATTTTGCATTAACGTCTAACATTATTTTATCCATTAATGAAACATAATATTCATTCATTATCACATAACATTCATTAACACATATCATTCATTAACATTAACTAACAAGTAAGATTCATCAACATTCATTAATATTCATTAACACATAATTAAATTCATTAACACATAAAATCCAGTTGTTAACATATAATAAGATTACAATCATTTCTTTTATTTCTTTTTGAAGCTTTGAGGTAAAGACTAATTGGACCATTGTTATCATTATCACTTGTCCCCTCTTCAATTATTTTGCCCTATGCTTGTGATCTAGTTAATGTATGCCTAGTCCTGTATTATCAATGAGGATGTGTATGCAAAGGGGGACCCGCTGCAATAATAAAGAAATGGGTTAAATTCATGAGTTTTATTATTATTGTTACAAGTATTCCATTAATTAAATGAAAATTACAGTGGTTCTCTTTACCTGATGGGGCCACATCATCTTCCTGATCATTTTGTCTAGCCTCATCCTCAACATCCTGAACACCCTCTAAATCCTCGGGATTTAAAACATGAAAGGTTACATTAATCAATACACCAATTTCAATTAAATCTGTTTAAAGTAATAATAGTGATCATCTTTACCTGGTGAGGCCCCATCACATTCCTGATGTTGTCTACCTGGATCATGCTCAACTTGCTCACCATAGTCTACATTCTCTAAAATAAAATGAGGACTAGCCGACACTCTATTTGTCTCCATCTCCTATAGGTGGCATGGTTCTACTATTAGGACATCATGAATAAAATATGTAATGCCATTAGAATTTAAAACATAATGAATTAATTATGTGACCATATATATAAGTGAAATAAGTTTCTATCAAGAAATCAATATCAAATAGATAATATTCTAATTGCATACCAATATATTTCATTCATGTCATTGATCTTGTTCTTCATCCAACTCATCAGCGGGACCATCATCATCATCATCATCATCATCATCATCATCATCATCATCATCATCGTCGTCCTCATCATCATCTTGTTCATCTTCATGAACATTTCCATTTGGAACATCATCAACTAACTGTCGATCATGATCATCATCTTCTACTTCTTCGGTATCTTCTTCTTCCATCATATTATACTTTACTAGCCTTCCTCTTGGATCATGTCTAACAACAAATGACCAACCCAATTTATGAGGAACCTCTGAGTAAAATGTCTGCTCACATTGGCTTGGAAGAACATAGGGCTCATTTCCAGCTCGCTCAAATGACCTTGTATTAACCATTGTAAATCCATTATCATGTTCAATAATAGTTATGTCAGTATCATTTTCATTCAATCGTACCCTGTACCATTGGATGATGAAAAGAACTAATTTGAAGGACCTAAATTCACACTCAAGTATATCATCCAAAATCCCATAGTATCTATTTTCTAAGACTCGAGGATGTATGCCGCTTCTAGATGAAACATTAGTCACATGAAATACTACACTTATTCCAGAATCACAAGTTTTCTTTGTGTCATCCAACTTTTTGATGTGAAATGTATGACCATTGCACCACATAGCCTTGTGGTGTTTCACCTACAAAATGTCAAACATATATAATATGTACATCATTACAATTGGTATAAAATTAAATAATATGGGTGATTAATATATTTATATGTACATGTTTATCCCTTAAACCATATGCTAAATCAATTTCTCTTTATGTAACACTGGAATCTCCATTTCGGTGAGCTTCTTTAACCAATGAAGCCACACCTTCCCATGTTAATGCATAACTAGATTGTTGGCATCGTTGAACCATACCATCATCCAATCAAGATTTTTTACAACTTACAAATGTAGTGCATCCCACTCTTGAGCAGTTGTACAAAAAATAACTAGAAATTTACAACTAATGTAGATTGAAGATTACGAATAAACTAACTGCAATATCAAATAATTACCTCTCACGTTTCTCATTGTACCTTTCCCCATTAGGTTCTCTCCTTCAAAATTGTTAATGGAGTTGGGATCCCAAATACGATCAACACGGATCTTTTCCATGAACTTAGCAAGGTATTCAGTAATGTACACCATAGTCTGGTATACCATATATTCCTCCACTATAGAACCCTCAGGATGTGCTCTTTGTCGAACCAAAGACTTAAAAAATTTCAAGTGCCTCTCAACCATCCACATTGACCTTGTATGTATAGGTCCACACAATTCAATCTCCTCAACTTGGTGTATGAGGTAGTGTTATTGTGCATTGAAAAAAGTTGAAGGTAGACACTTTTTCATTTCACACACTAGATGAGGAATTTTTCTCTTCCAATACTTTATATCTTCTTTATGGATTTCTTTAGATGACAACCACCTACAAGAGATTCAAGATGCAAATATATTAATGAGACTTTACAAAATTATATACAATATATTACATAACAAGTAATATCACTACTTACCTCATGTATTTTTCAAGATCATATATAACTTGATTGACATTATTGTCCAAGTGGTCTGGGAGAGATAGAGGTAGAATGTACTGCAACAATTATAACATGATCTTTTTCATTGTTTTCTAACATAATATAATGAAAAGTACATGCAGTATACAAATATATAGTAAATACACAAGAACATGAATTACCTTAATGAAGGTATTCCAATCATGCATTTTCATCCCTGGCCCAAATTCACTTTTCTTTGTTATGAGATTGTTTATGTTTGCAGCAAACCGTGTGGGAAATCAAATTTTTTGTATGACTCCTTTTATAGCATTTCTTTGTTTCTCCATTAATAACCAAGGAAGGGCACTTATATTAATTTGGTCTCCATTTTTATTTGATTGAATGACATTTTTCATTGCTTGATTGGATTCCTAAATGTCAGTACCAATTTTGACATTTTTTCTTTGTCACACCTTCCATCCAATATTTTCCATAATGTCTCTATTATATTCTTTCCAATATGCATAGTATCAAACAAATTCACAATTTGTAGCTTCTCGTAGTAGGGAAACCTACTAAATTGTCTAGGATAACCCTTTAGTCCTGTAGACACCTAAAATTGTCCAATCTAATTAAATAAATATTTTATTTATTTAATTACTTTAGCCTAATTCTTCTATTAATTAAATAAATCTTTATTTATTTAATTAATTCATTTATCCTCTTCTAGCCTTATTTCTCATTTAAATAAATACATTTATTTATTTAAATTATCCTTTTCCTAAATTAAATAAATATCTTATTTATTTAATTATCCCACTTCTTCTATTAATTAAATAAATCTTTATTTATTTAATTAATTCATTAGCCTTTTCTACCCATGACACATGTCAGTCATCTCTTAATTCATACACTACCTACCTCTTTCATTATTTTATTATTTCTTTTACCTACCCTCTAATCAGAGCCGACCTCCTTTTACACCTCTCAATCTTATCCCTCCATTTCATATTGTATCTTCTATATAAGAGGATACTTCATTATCGACCCTGGCTAATCAATTTTATGCACTTGACTACACTATGCTTTTGACATATACGATCCTACTTGCAACCACATTCCGTTCTTTGTTGAGCTCTTGTGCACATAAAATCTGAGAGCAAATATATCAAGCAAGATCAATGGAGATAGGAAGAATGGAGATCCAAACCCTATTGGACATGTGATGGTATAATCTTTGTGATTTCATTTGATTTGCATTGTCTTAGGTCATCTTCATATGTTATGGTGGATCTTTGTTGTTGTTAGGCTAGGGTTTTGTGGTTGAATTCATTTAGCCTTTCAATATCATTATTATTGTTATCCATTTTCACCATCTACATTTTGGCACACCCGATGGGACTCTTGTCCCTTTTTGCATTTAACATCCTTGTTGCAGATTTTGTATTTTGAAGTTGCAAATCTGACGTTTTCGACAGCATTTTGATATTCTCGCGTCTGCGTACTTTCGGATCGCGTTTTTTATTTTCTGGTACGTCTGTGACATCTTGAATCGCGTCTGTGTTATCGGCAGTATTTTATTTTTATAGGTTCCAGAAATCGCGTTTGAGTTCCTCAGTCATGTCTGTTGTGTTTTTATCCACGTCTATGTCTAGAGGTCGCGTCTACGTTCTGGAGCCACATTTGTGTCTCACAGAACCGTGTCTGCATCATGAAGTCACATCTGTGTCGAGGATAATCGTGTATGTGTGCACCAATTTCAAATTTTGAGTTATTGATTTAGTTTTGGGTTTTTGCATTTAGGGTTTCAGATCTAGTTTATTTCGAGCTAATATTTTCAGATCTAACAAAATTGGTGCAGCTTGTCTTGAAAGCAAAATCGTTTGGTTGAAGGCCCCTATTTTCACAAAGTCTTTTGGATCTAAAATTTACCTAACTTGTGTGCTTGCAGGAAGGGGTGATTATTTCAAACAATCCAAACTACTAACAACTCTTTGTTGCAGGACCTTGGCAAGGGTTTTTGGATTTTTATTGTGTGCCTTGTTTTCATAGACTAGCAAACACTTCAATTGGTGCACTAAAATTGAATCATTGTCTTTTGTGTCTTGAGCAATAGACTCTTTTTGTTTAATCTTTAGAGGGCCTGTCTTCCCATGTGGTCATTAGGACTACTAGTAAGAAGAGAATGACCCATGTGGTAGCAAAAGAAAAGCCATCTTCTTCCAAACCACTATAAATAAATGTATTCATGGTGAAAAATATGAATAACATGTGCTGATTAGTTCATACCGACACTATGTCTCCCCATAAACCTGTTTGATCAAATTTATTTGATCAGTTGTAGGGTGTAACCCCTACCGGCTGGGAGCCTTCTGTATTTACAGAGCTGAAAGTCCTGCATGTATGGCCACACAAGTGGATGCCCTTACTAGCACCTTTTGTTTTAGATGCCCAAATCCTTCTAGTTGTTGGGGCAGGAGGTCAGACCTCTGGTAGCAGCCCACACACATACGGTTCTTAGTAGAGATACAAAGTTTTCCATGGGGAGTTTTTGTGGTGACTGATGCTTGGCTGACCCAAGAAGTGAGTGTCGAGGGTGGAGCCAGTGAGGTCAAGCATCTATGTATCCACTCTGAATAGCGTAGCCTCAGGGGTAAAACCCCATGTGGGATCAACAACTATTATCTTGGTCAGCCATAATAATTGTGTTTGACTTATTTTAAACATTCAAGCATTCAAGACCAAACAACAAAACATTGTGTCTTTTGTGTCTTCAAGTGTATGCAAAACAATTTTACATCAAACAACACACTTTTCTTGGAGTCATTTTGAGTCTAGACACTTGCAAACATTGGGTCTTCATCAACACTGTGTCCTCTTGTCATGAAAAACAGTCAAACAGTTAGATTTGGTCACAACAAAACAACTTCACAGATTGATAAAAAATTGCACAAATTTTGCAGAAACGCGTCTGTGTTGTTTAACTGTGTCTGTGAAGGGCAGAAACACGTCTGTGTTTCCAGAATCAATAGTGCATTTTACAAAAATATTAGAAGCGCGTCTATGTTAAACAGAACCACGTCTGTGTTAGGAAATCATGTCTGTGAAGTATACAGGCGCGTTTGTGTTCAAAATTGAAAAAAAATTTACAATCCAGCAAACAAACACAGTCAGTTTCGGAATTCTTGAGCTTCCTAGGTCATTTTCTCCAGGGTTTCATTTAGCATTCAACCTGTCTTTGGGTCTCACAAATTCCATCATTGCTTTACATCTTTCATTAAATTTACATTTGTCTAAACTTGAGTCAAAAGGTCACTTGCTTGTCCTCATCATACTTTGTCAACACACTACATACAACAACATTTTGCTAAGTGGTCCCTCATCAAGGTCTCTCACCTTTGGGTCTCATTTGGTCTTACTTAGAGTCAAGGTCAACTTAACTCATCAAGAGAAACTATCCTCTCTTTGGAAGTCACACCTACTCTACTACATACATACTTGGTCTTACACTTTGGACATTGAAAGTACACCTTAGATTCATTTACATTCCATCCAACTCTTAGTCTTCCATACTCTTTCCATTTTCATCTAGTCTCACACATCTCAATCAATACCTAGTTCATGGTTGAAACCCATCTTCAAAAATCTAGGAGAGAAACTAAAGAGGCTCAAGAGTCCCTAAACATGAGTTCTTATGAGTATGACAATGATATCTTTTTCAATTTGATCATACTACATTACCTGACATGGATGTCTATAGAAACATTCGAAATGTTGAGAACATGGACACTACAAACAACAATGATACACACAATGATGATATGGACAACTTTTCAGTACATTCAGCAGATGTGGAAGAATCCATTATGGATCCCCATTTCAATCAATTGGTTGAGGAAATAATGAGGAGAGATAGACAATACTTCTTACAAATGATGGCACAAAGTGGAGCCAAGATACCTCATGATTTTGACATGTCTCAAATAATGGAAAATCGACCTTTGCAACAACCTCACTCCAACATGGATCAAAGGAGGCCTAATAGTGGAGGAAATAGAGGACCACATATGGTACCTGAATCACCATCATCTTTGTTTCAAAAACCAGAGGTCCCACATACACATGGTCAAGCATATGATACTCACCTTCATTGACCATTATGGAAGTCTTATGCATAGAAATATGCTCAATCACATATCAATGCTAAGGATCAACCACCAAAGCAATTGGATATTCAAAGGCATGCTCAAAATTTGGACACAAGGAAACCCCGTGTCAAATTTGGGGGCAACACATTAGAACATGACATACCTGTAGAGTATGGTATACAGGGACAAAATAGATATGGCATTCCTCAACATGAATCTATACCAAGTGGTCCATATATGCAGCATCATTATAGACCTCCTCCATATGAACATGTGTATGATCAATATCATCCATATATGCAACATGCTCCTCCTCCTATTGGTGCCTCAAGCATGGGGTATGGTCCAAGAAGTTGATCTCCACCTAAGAGCAATTTGGAGCAACAAATTAGGGACTTACAAAAGAAAATGGAGGACATAAATACACCAAAGCCAACATACACAATGAGAGACATATGTCCTTATCCATTTGACAAGAGTATTCCAATGCCTCCTTTTCCTACACACTTTGTGACACCTAAATTTGATAAGTATAGAGGAAAAGGGGATCCTAAGGTACACATAAGACAACTTTTCACAGCTTGCATTGAGGTAGCAGCAGAAGAGACATATTTGATGAGATTATTCCCACAAAGCTTAGGTGATCAAGCTATGGAATGGTTCTCCCAACTCCCACCTGGTATTAAGTCATGGGGTGATCTAGCAGAGGCATTTATTCAACATTTCTCCTACAACATAGAGACAGACATATCAGTCACTACTTTGTGCAACACCAAGCAAAAAGAGGGAGAGTCTTTTGCATCATTTTTACAAAGATGGAGGAATCTAGCTAGTAGATGCTCTTGTGAAATTCCACAAAAACAAATGGTGGAAATGTTCACCCAAAATGTTAACAAAGACATTGGTTATGACTTAAGGAAAGCTTGTTTGTCCACCTTCAAGGATTTCATTGAAAAAGGCTTAGCGACAGAAAAGGTCCTAATTAAACAAGGAGTCATTAAGATATTCAAGGAAAACAAAGATGACTTTAAGGGAAAAGACAAGCTGAGATTTTGGAATAGAAACAAGAACACAGTCAATGATGGTGTTGTTGATGCCAACACAGTGCGACCCAAATTCATTTTTTCTAGATCAAGTTCTGCAAACAATCAAGTGAATACTCAAACAATTTCCAGATCACGAAGGAAGTATACCCCATTGGGAGAACCACTTGAGTCAGTTTTCAAAAAGCTAGTGGCAAATAAAGTAATCACAGTTCCAAATTTTCCTCCATATGAACCAAAGGTTAAACCAAATTGGTGGAATGATGATGAGTATTGTGAATTTCATAAGAGGAAGGGTCATAAGACAGGAAATTGTCATTGACTGAAGAACATCATACAAAATCTCATTGATAGAGGTGACATTGAGATTGAGCGACACTCATCCAATCAAGAACATGAGATGTTTAAGGAACCATTCCCAAAGCATGACAAGGGAAAAGCTAAAGCCACAGATGACCAAACCAACTATACCAGAGCAACCTATAACTATGATTCAACTATCAATCACATTTCAATGGACAATTACGTCTCTACCATTATCATCAAGGACAAAAACCTTGAGAATTCTACCCAGAGACCCAAGATTGTCCTAAAAGGTGTTGGATCTTCTTCCGAACCTACCTCTGAATGTAATGTCACAACCCATCGAGGTAAATTCACTTTGCAAGGTGCTCCAACTAAAAACACCGCTTCCTCATCAACCAAACCTGAGTATGATCTTGTAGAATAGTTAGGGAAGACACCCATGCTTATCTCCATCCTTGAGCCCTTATGCATATCCCCCGCACATAAAGCTATTCTTGACAAAATCTTGAGAGAAACTGTTGTTCCTACTAATCTAAACGTGGACTAGTTTCAAGCCATGGTGCGATACCTTTCCATTCCACACTCTCTTACATTCACAGAAGCCGATGATGCCTCTATAAGTTAGCCACATAATGCACCACTACACATTGAAGCCTTCATACACAAACATCAAATAAAATGAGTCCTGATAGATGGAGGAGCAAGTCTAAACATTTGTACATTGAGCACAATTAAACAATTGGGATATTCTGATAAAGCTGTGAATTCTACAAATCAAATCACCATCAAGGCATATGATGATGAAGAGCGTTCATCCAAGGGTATAGTCACCTTACCTCTTAGAGTTGGGCCAGTTATGAAGGATGTGGTTTGTCAAGTCTTAGATCTAGATCTCACTTATAACATATTGCTAGGATGTCCTTGGATTCATGAAATGAGGGCAGTCCCATCTACATATCACCAATGCATTAAGTTTCCTCACAATAGAATAGAAGTAACAGTTAACGGTGATCCTAATTCATTCATATACTGCAATAACCTGAGATTAAAAATTGAGACCATCATTCCCAGTAATCGCGAAGCTGTTCCTTCTTCGACATACATTGATCCTGAGTCATTGAAGCCTTCAACATCAAAACAAGGTGAGCTTAAAGGCAAATTTCAAGACAAGGGAATGGGGGAATACACTTTAAATCAGACCATGTACTTACAACAAGTCATGAGTTCCCCAAAAGAATATGGAAGACCACATCCTAACAAGCAAGTATCCATCATGGTACTCAAATGGGACCCTACTACCTTTCAAAGATGGGGCAAACTGGAAGAGGAAGACTTATACAAAATCTTTTACAAAGACATTGAAGCTGACACACAAGATCACATTAGTCTACCATGTGAGAAATATGGCAAAGGCTTCAAGATTCTACAAAAATTCGGGTATGATGGAAAAAGCCGTCTTGGGTTACGAAAGGAAGGCATCATTGAACCTTTACAACCTGAATTGACATTCAAAAAGGAACGCTCGAAGGGACTTGGTTTCTTGACTTCCAAGGTCCACACTCAAAGGATAGGAGAAGCCTTACAAATCAAAGATGCCAAAATTCAACAAGAGGGTCGCTATTCCATAGACTCCAACAAATGGGAATGGGGTTCAGATAAATCCTCCAGTGACTACGAGCTCACCGAGATATTTAGAGAGCCAGATGAACCCACAGAAGAAGAGGAATTTTATAAAAATTTCAAAGTTGGTCAAGAAACAACCCATGAGGATTCCACACAGTCCTTGTCTCAAGGTCCTAGGTTGAAATCACATAGGATGAGAACACCTGTCCCAGAATGCACTACTAGTGATGATAATTTGGATTCGTTCACGATCGAGACTGATGAGGAGAGTGCCATCGATGACCTCGATAATTACCTTGACATACCTGAATATAACTACATCTTCACTCTTAGCCCCGCTAACCTCGAAGACATTAAAGGCCTTCCCCTTGTTCACCACCAACTCATTGATTGGGATCATGAAGGACCTGCACAGTTTGACACATTCCAAAATGATGAAGCTTTTATTGACTATCTTGGCATACGAGATGATCTTCCCCCTGGGGACCATAAAGCGGGATACACTATAGAACTCAATAGCGTGGCATATTTTGGTGAGGGTGTCAGACCTTCCAGTTGCAAAAATGTGAAAATAAGAACAAACCAAGGGTCTTATAGTGAAAACCACACTGTGGCACTGTCTGACCCCAAAAAAGTAAAAGGAAAGGACATATTTGAGGGCGAAAACCTTTCTAAGGCACTCAAAGATGGAAGGCTCGACATTCTCCCAGCATCAGATGAGGAAAAGTCATCCATGTTGGTAGAGGAGACTATCAAAACAAACATTGGTATAGAAGAGGTTCCACACAACATATTTCTGGCTCAATCATTGACAGAGTCAGAAAGGTCAAAATTCATAAGTTTCTTCAAAGAACGACAAATCAACTTTGCCTGGTCATACGCTGATATGCCTGGATTGGACCTGGATTTGGTAATGCATCATTTGATAGTTAAACTGGGGGCAAAACCAGTGAAACAGAAATTAAGAAAGATGCATCCACAAGTTGCATTATTGGTCAAAGCAGAGCTTGAGAAATTATTAGACGTCGGATTCATATGCCCAATTGATTATCCTGAATCGATCTCCAACTTAGTGCCTATCAGTAAACCAGATCGCAGCATCAAAATATGTACAGATTGTAGGGACATTAACAAAGCTTGTCCAAAGGATGACTTCCCATTACCAAATATTGACTTGATAGTAAATCTCACAACAGGTCATGAAATGTTATCATTGATGGATGGATTCTCTAGTTAAAGTCAAATAAGGATCGCGCCCAAGGGTCAACACAAAACATCATTCACTTGTCCATGGGGAACTTTCTGCTAGAATGTCATGCCCTTCGGGCTAAAAAATGCAGGTGCTACATATCAAAGAGCCATGACTACTATCTTTCATGATCTCATGCACGTAACTATGGAAGATTATGTCAATGACCTCTTGGGCAAGTCAATAGACAAAAATACACATTTAGACATACTTTCAGTCATCTTTGATTGGTTGGAAAAATACAAAGTAAGATTAAACCCCAAGAAATGTGTCTTTGGAGTAACCTCTGGGAAGCTCCTAGGATTCATTGTATCCAAAAGAGGAATCGAAGTTGATCCAGCAAAAGTCAAGGCCATCTTGGAGATGCAACCACCAAGAAATATCAATCAACTTCGGTCTTTACAAGGCAGACTCCAGTCCATACGAAGATTCATAGCACAACTTGCAGATAAGTGTAATTCTTTTCAGCACTTGCTACATAAAAACATCAAATTCAAATGGGATGATAATTGTCAATAGGCTTTCCAGACACTCAAAGATTATCTTCTGAATCTGCCAGTTCTGATGCCACCAGTTCCAGATCAGCCTTTGTTACTATACATATCAGCTACTCCAATAGCACTGGGGGCACTCGTAGCACAACAAATTGCTGAGGGCAAAGAAAAAGCAGTATACTATATCAGTCACACATTGGTGGGATATGAGCTAAACTACACACCAATTGAGCGTGCATGTCTCGTCATGGTCTTTGCTTCCCAGAAATTACAACATTACATGCTCACTCATAAGACTAAGTTGGTTGTAAGAATCGATCCATTGAAACACCTTCTCAATAAAGCAAGACTTACTGGGCGACTAGCCAAATGGGTAATGATCCTGAGTGAATTCGACATCGAGTATGTGGATAGAAAAGCAATAAAAGGACAAGCCATCACAGATCAATTAGTAGATGCCCCCATGATAGATGATGTTCCTCTAAGTTCAAAATTTCTAGATGAATCCATTTTAACAATGTCACATGCAAAGCCATGGCAACTGTAATTCGACGACTCATACACATAGCATGGGGCAGGAGCTGGCATCCTCTTTATAACTCCTCAAGGGGATTCTATACCAAAATCATACCGCTTATCATTTCCTTGCACTAACAATATAGCAGAATATGAGGCATTAACAACTGGATTACGGATTGCAGTTCAATGGAAGATCCAGGAACTTCATGTTTTTGGGGACTCTCAACTTGTAATCCATCAAGCAACTAATGATTACAAAACAAAAGATGAAAAATTAATGCCTTACAAACAAATGGTGGATGACCTGAAACAACACTTCACAAAGATAGATTTTGAGCAGATACCAAGAGAGTAGAATCGCGTTGCAGATGCCATGGCTACAATTGCTTCACTGATTAATCTACCTCCAAATGAGACCCGTTATGAGTTCTTGGTGGATAAACTTTTGGTTCCTTCATACAAAATCATTCCTACTGAGATGATATGTGTTTTCAGTCCTGAGTCCCAGTTATATGGTTCCATTTTCACATACCTTCATGACAATACCCTACCTCCTGATCTATCAAATAACCAACGTCGCACTTTCATTCGCCAATCCTCTCGATATGTCATTTTAGCTGATATCCTATACCGGTGAGGTCTAGATGGCACTCTTCTTAGATGTTTAGAAAGTGATGAAGCTCAGATTGTGTTACGTGAAGTACATGAAGGGATATGTGGTCCACATGCTAGTGGTCCTACCTTAGCCAAGAAACTCATCAGGACTAGATATTACTAGCCGAATATGGTAAAAGACTCATATCAGTTTGTCAAGAAATGTAAGCAATGTCAAATTCATGGAGACATCATACATGCGCTAGCATAAGAACTTCAACCAATTGTGTCTCCTTGGCCCTTTTGTCAGTGGGGACTCGATCTCATAGGCAAGATTCATCATCCTTCTTCCAATGGTCATAAATTCATTATCACTGCCATAGAGTATTTCACAAAATGGATTGAAGTCGTGCCTCTCACACAAGTCACTGGAAAATAGATTGCTACATTCATTCTCAACTATATCATTTGTCGATACGGTATTCTTGTTTCCATTATCACTGATAACGGGCGTCCCTTCAAAAACCAGGATGTTCGTGAACTCTGTGACCGCTTCCATATTTCCCATCGTTTCTCCACACCATATTATCCCCAAGGTAATGGTCAAGCTGAGGCATCTAATAAGACAATCCTTAAAATCCTAAAAAAGACAGTTGATGACGTTGGCCATAGTTGGCATATCCAACTTAATCCTGCACTTTGGGCCTACCGCACAAGTGTCTGCACACCTACAGGAGCTACACCCTATTCACTTGTCTATGGTGCTGAAGCCATCTTGCCTATTGAGGTCAAGCTACCCTCTTTACGGGTCTCTTTGCAAAACATCATCAGTGATGAAGACTATAGGGTCTCTCGCTTACAAGAACTGGAACTACTGGATGAACAAAGACAAACTGCTTTTAATCATCTCAAGGCTTACCAACAATGAATGAGTCACAGCTACAATCACAAGGTCAAGCCTCGCACATTTGAGGTAGGTGATTTGGTTCTTAGAGAAAATCCCAAAAATCAGCAAGACAGAGAGAAGAAGGGCAAATTCGAACCAAATTGGCTTGGTCCTTACATCATTACAGCAGCATATGGATCTGGCGCATATCAGCTCTCAACTACAGAAGGTGAACCTTTGGAGGATCCTATCAATAGCATGCACCTTCGCAGGTTCTACACATAGCTCCTTGGAATATCCTAATTCAAAAATACAAAAAAATCAAAAAATTTCAAAAATACAAAAAAAATTATAAAAACATAAAAATTGTTACTTGGTGAAAACCTGGCAAACAGGTGCCTTGTGACACAAAAAACATTGAAAAATCAAAAAAAGTAAAGAGAAATCATTTCGTCCAATGGTGAAAACCACTTTGGTGGCACCCTCGGCAAGTACCATGGTGAAAACTGGGTCACCAGTGCCATGCGTAGAGACATTGCTCCTCCCTTCTTTAGGATTCACTTTCATCCTTTCACTTTACACACTCACAACCTATTCGTTCATAATAAACTTACCCATTCCCATCATGGCTTGTTATTGATCTACCTAAGATTGGTTACCCATTCATAATAAACCTCCCTTTCCACCTCCCTTTCCATCCATAATAAATCAGATCCTATCTGTGGCTAAGGCAAATACTACATCTCGTAATGGGTGTGGAACTAAGAACATCACATGTTTTGAGGAGTACAGTTTCTTCCAGCTTCCTTCAGTCTATCCACGCACAATCCGCAATAAAGCAGCACTTGCATCATAGATCCGCAATAAAGTTTCATCTTCTCCGCAATAAAGTATCAGTTTCATGGATTCGGTCAGTTTCAGATGAGACACAACAGCAATAATGGGCTTCAACAAATCAAATCTTTCAACAGACTCGGACAACATATGGTTCAGTGCTATCTATCCTTTATGTGAAAGTAAACATTGTGACCACAATCAAATAAGACTTATACAAGTGACAAGAGACACTAAACTTGAGGACTACAGTGGATGTTGGTGTCGAGTCTTGGTTTTCTTTTGATTTTATTTTTTGGTGACATTTCTTTTAGCTTTTCCAGGATGTCTCTGACTAGAGATTCTATCTCCAGGATGTCTTTGACTAGAAAGGCGAGGATGGGGTATCGTCACCTATTTGTATTTTTTGTCTGTGGATTGTCTCTTAGTAATTTTATGACTTGTCCAAGGATATGAGGACACTGTGAGTCTAGTATGAACTGGGGCATTCCTTGTTTGTGATGGTCTTATCTCCATGCAAATAGGTACAATGACTTTCTGGGTCGAACATATGCCTTGATTGTCATAACCTATTTTGCCATAATAAAGCTCAATGATGATAATGCACAAGAAGCTCTTTCACTTTCATATCTTCTATCTTTCATCCCCCTTTCTTGATTGACTTCCATCATCCTTCTCGAGTCCATGTAGCCTGATATCACATGACTAAGTATAATGACACACCAAAAACATTTACATCTCATGTAGTTGCACCTGCATTATCACATGTTAGCATTTCATACATACATATAAATATCACAATTGCATCACATCCTGCACACAACACATGTTAGCACCTTTTATATTCTCATCATGTAAATAATTATTTGCATTATCATATTCATCTGCATTTCATACTGTAAAGCGGAAAATCGCGGTCGAACCCTAGTTGTTCTCCCCTCTTCTAACTCCGAGGAGAGAGAAGGGAGGTTCGCTAGGATTCAACGGGTTTTCACTTAGGGGGAAGACTTTACATTCAAAAGAGGGGCTGAAACTCATAAGATCCAATCCCACACAAGGTAAGATTGGATGCTAAATGAATTTCAAGGGTTAGGAAAGCAAGGCTACCCTCTTTTGTAAAGAATGTTGTTAAGGAAATTAAGCTAAGAATGCATAGAAAGTCATAAAGATTTGCTTATAAACTGAGTTCGGGTTATAGGATGAAGCTGCGGACCTGGAATTAGTAGTAAAATGTTGATACGGCGCTGTCCTGCAAATTTGAGAAAAAGTTGTCGGGACGATGGCGCCCGGCGCCATGGTCCTCCGAAAAATCCGCGAAACGAAGGGGGATCTGTTCGTCTCTGCACAAGGATTCCAGATCTTCAATCTCAGCCGCGTACCTGCAACCTACACACAGAAAAGCGAAGACGATTGGGGGGTTAGGGATTAGGGGTTTGCCTTTAGGTCAAACCCCGGTTTTGGAATTAACCAAGAAATGAGCAAGTGTTGTAAATGTAAATGACTGTAATGTAAAACAAGTACTAATACCTTGTTCTAAGGATGTTTGTATCCTTATGTGCAAAGGTTTAGATGTTGTATGTTGTAGTATGTAGCATGTAATAAGTGATCTCCTCTTCAATGGTTGAATCCTTGACTTGAATGCAACACTTAGCCTTGAATGGAGACTTGGAATGATCAATTGCTTGAAGGAATGCTTGAATGCTTGAATGCTTGAGTATAGTTTCCACGCTTGTACACATCTCCTCTTCATGCCAAATGAGAGAGAAAAATGTAGTTTATATACTTGTCAATTAGGGCTGATAGACTGATTTTCCCGACCTTAGGCCGAGCAGGGAAGTATATTTCCAAATTGCAATAAAAAAGACCCGATATCACTTAGGAAACCGGGCCCAAAATAGGACCCAGGGACCAGGGCGCTGGGCGCCTTGGTCCTGAGGGACCAGGGCGCTAGGCGCTCTGGTCCCACCTCCGGGACAGCGGGGTGCAAGGAGGTTCAGGCCAATGGTGCTTAAAAAATGCAGTTTTCAGTGTCGTGAGCAAGTTTTGGGGTCTCCATTCAGGTTGCGTGTTGCGTCGCCATCGTGAAGACCGAAATGCAGTCAAAATTGCAAGTGTCGCAATTTTAGGACGCTACACATACATTCACATTTGCATCATGCATACACATATAAAACATAAAAGAACAAAAAATATATATTGCATTGCATCATATACATATTTGCATCTATATCATAAGCATTACATAATAAAACATCTCATCACATAGGTACACATGCATATAGCTACTGCAAAGATGAATCATCTCATATATATATAAAGTGTCATGATACAATGATGTCAAAATCATATGGCTACAATCACCCGAAGGTGTCTACATCATCATAACAAAATGATACAATACTGATACATAGGGGGCCCTCTACGGCTATGATGAACTCCCTCCCTCGGAGCCGCCTGGCCTCGACGGAATCTGAGCCCTCGAAGGACCTGCCCCAGGATCATCCCTCCTGTCCCCTCTATCTGGTGGTGCTGGAGGACCCATAACCCCACCACTAGATGCCTGTCTCCTCCGGCTCCCTCCCGTAGCTGTCACTGTTCGCGATGTTCTATGGAAGCTCCTCACTCGCTGATCAGCTGGCATCACACCATAATAGAGATCCCACCAATAACCGATCTCCTCCCCTGCCCATAGAACATAGGCACATCCGGCCCCTGTGTCCTCTGCCGCCTACCTCCCACCCCTTAGTGTTGTCTTAGCCTCTGTGTAGCGTTGAATGGCCTGATCCTGCTCCCGCTAAATATTTATGAGCCACCTCCTAAGCCTATCCCTCTCTCTCTCCAGCTCTTGGATCTCATATGCCTGCCCCTAGCAGATCTCCCTCAGCTCCGTCAGCTCATCCTCCTTTGCCTCATCCCCCTGTGGCTCTACCTGTGGCTCCCCCTATATGAGTGCCTACCCCTATGCTTGTGCCTGTACTGATGCCTATACTGGTACCTATCCCTGTATCTGTCCCTGTACCTGCACCTGTCTGGGACCCTGTGTTGCTGGCACCTGTAGTGGTAATCCACCGTGACCTCTCACCACCCGAGCCTGCCTGTCCTCTCCACCCTCCCTCCGCGGTGTCACCCTCCTCTCTCCAACTTCCCCCCTCCTCCTCCGTTGGCCTCTACCCCCATCATCTCCATCATCATCCCCATCCCCACCACCATTTCCATCTAGTAGCTCTCTGGGATCTGTCAGGCGTGGGAATGGATGCTCGACCCAGTATGTTGTGTACTCGGCATCCATGTCGACATCCTCAATCTCTGGCCACATGTCCCAGGGTAGGGGCATCATCTCTACTAGCTATGTCATAGCCTGATCATATGATAATAGGGGCCCAAACTGCGCCTGATCCCTGACAGTCCGTGCATACATACCTGAACCCTGCGGCATCCGCTGAATCTTGCCAAACTGCCTGCCCACCCTGTCCACTAGCTGCCTCTCCAGCACATAGGGCATCTACCCAATCAGGTACCTACTTCGAAAGGTGTAGGGAAGCTCTACAACATCATCCTCCCACTACTCACATCCTAGGTATGGCCTCCATATGACCATGTCAATATCATCAATCACCCACCGCCAGTGCTCTAACCTGCCAATCCGTGGCTGCGAAGTGATCATGTCATACAAATGTACAAAACTGCGCCCGTGACCTCTGCCTCTGAAATGTATCAGTCTCATCATTGGCAGATGCTCATAGGCCCACACCTGTAACAATGTGACCCTGCAGCCCAATCCCACTGGCCTGTGGTACACAAACTGATGCAGCTCGTAATATAGGTGTGCTAGCACACAAGGTCCCCAAGCATATCTGGTGTGCTGTGTCACCAGTGTCTCCAGTGCACCTCCCCAGCCCACAGCCAACCCTCATGTCACTCTATTAGGACACAAGAACCCACTGATCGCTCCTCCTATCACTGCTAGCAGCGCCAATCCTGTAGCAATCATGGTGTCCCAAGCCACATGTTCAGCCCTCATCTCCAATCCTAGGTCTTGGAACACTTGTCTTAGGGCCTCCCTGTCTCCATCTCGATCGTACGGAATCAGCTCCCCATCGATCAGTATCCTCAAGATCCTGTATACATCCTCAAGGGTGACTGCCATCTCACCCATTGGTAAATGAAATGTACAAGTCTCAGAGTGCCACCTCTCCGCCAGTGCAGTCAGCAGTCCCATGTTCACCTGAAACTCAGGCACATACAGAATATGTTTCAGGCCCATAGCCTCAATCGCATCTCACTCCTCAACGGTCAGCTCAGGTCACAATCTCTGCATCGACAGGAATCTCTCCCGTGACTCCAGCATAGGCAAATACTCCTGCAGTCAAGCAAATCAATCATGTAAGTCATCGTGGCATTCACTGTTCATCACAAAATGCTACTTTTTATCTAAGTGCATCTGGCTATCTAGCCTAGTGACACTCACTGTTCATCACAAAGTGTTGCTATCTATCCTTGTGACACTCATTGTTCATCACAAAGTGTTGCTATTTATCCTAGTAGTACTCCCTATTCATCACAAAGTACTACATGTGTGACACTCACTATTCATCACAAAGTGTTGCTCACATTTGCACTCCCTGTTCATCACAAAGTGCTACTCATATTTTAGTACTCCCTGTTCATCACAAAGTACTCTGTCTTGGTACTCACTGTTCATCACAAAGTGCCTTGATCTATCCTATCCTAGGGCCTCTGCTTGAGTGAATCCTCTTGAGTAGTTTCCTAATTGGCAACATATGTTCTATCACAGAATTGTCAATCCTAGCCCTATTTGTTATCCTAGTCTTCCCTACAGGACCTACTTGAGTGTATCCTATCAGTAGCTTATCCAATTGACAACGTATGTTCATCACAGAACTGTCGATTTGACCTAGAAGACAAAAATTCACATTTTTGGACACAAACACATTTTCCTGACATAAACGTGCATTTATTACATTACCTAGCATGCATTAATGACAACAATAATTGCATCAAAGTACAAGGAGGTTTTGTGGCACTTACTGGCTCTCCTGCCTCTGCTGGCCTTTGGAATTGGCGAACATAGTTGAATCTGTGAACCAAGGCCATCACTGCTGAGTGCTGCAGCTCTTTTTCTGCACTCTAATCTCATGGAGGTGTAGATGACAATGAGGATGTATTTCCCTCATGGTCTATCTTATAGACTGCCCTAGCCCTTGTTTCCCAAGTTAGTCTTCATTATCCCATGACTTTGTCACTTTATCCGGTCAGTCCATTCAATCCCGTCTTTCTTATCGAGAGATTGTCTATGATCTTTCCAGACATTTTCATCCAATCTCTCGAGGGGGATATCATTCCCATCTTGGGGCAACTTTGTATCAGTTCATGTTATCTTCTTTGAAACAACGCAACAAGCTGCATTGTCTCAAAGAGGGGCAAAATGTAGACACCTAAAATTGTCCAATCTAATTAAATAAATATTTTATTTATTAATTACTTTAGCCTAATTCTTCTATTAATTAAATAAATCTTTATTTATTTAATTAATTCATTTATCCTCTTCTAGCCTTATTTCTCATTTAAATAAATACATTTATTTATTTAAATTATCCTTTCCTAAATTAAATAAATATCTTATTTATTTAATTATCCCACTTCTTCTATTAATTAAATATATCTTTATTTATTTAATTAATTCATTAGCCTTTTCTACCCATGACACATGTCATTCATCTCTTAATTCATACACTATCTACCCCTTTCATTATTTTATTATTTCTTTTACCTACCCTCTAATCATAGCCGACCTCCTTTTACACCTCTCAATCTTATCCCTCCATTTCATATTGTGTCTTATATATAAGAGGATACTTCCTTCATTATCGACCCTGGCTAATCAATTTTATGCACTTGACTACACTACGCTTTTGACATATACGATCCTACTTGCAACCACACTTTGTTCTTTGTTGAGCTCTTGTGCACATAAAATCTGAGAGCAAATATATCAAGCAAGATCAATGGAGATAGAAAGAATGGAGATCCAAACCCTATTGGACATGTGATGGTATAATCTTTGTGATTTCATTTGATTTGCATTGTCTTAGGTCATCTTCATATGTTATGGTGGATCTTTGTTGTTGTTAGGCTAGGGTTTTGTGGTTGAATTCATTTAGCCTTTAAATATCGTTATTATTGTTATCCATTTTCACCATATACAAGTCCCTTTGGAAGGTGGTCATTAATGCCTTGACGACCTTCATGAGGCATATAATATGTTAAAAAAGTTAACAATGACGATCATCATCAACTACATCATGAGTAAACAAAACACAATATAAAAATATAAATTCCAAACATAAACCATTAGATGTAATGACATTACCTTGATGATTAACAATTATATTCCAACTTCCATAAGCGAGGTGTCATTCTTTGTGGCTTTGATGTAGTCTCTTCTTTCCCATTGAAAAGATGTTTTTCAGTATTTCGATACTTATGATTTTTGTGGAGGAAGTGCCTATACTCATCAAACACCTGCTTTCCTAAACTTTTTGAATAACAAGATTTTATCTTTGGACTACAAACTGGACATTCAAATTTTCCCTTTGTTTGAAGACCTACAAGATCATGTATAATTGGATTAAATATGATCATTTTTATATTTATAATTATGCACAAGTTGATCACTATAACATACCAAAAAAATGTGTTAGCCTTGGGGCATCATGAATTGTCCATACAAGCATTGCGTGGAATTGAAATTGTCTTTGTCCTATTAGTCTAGAGATGTCATACATAGTGACACCATTCCATAACTCTAGCAACTCATCAATAAGAAGCTCAATATATACATCCATATCTTTAACTTCTTACTTACCTAGTTGAATGAACAAAAACATTAAATAATTATTATGACCATTTTGCTGCAATATTTATAATTTAATATGGATGACTATTAAATGAAAAATACCTGGAACAATCATTGCCAACATTATGTGCTCCCTCTTTACTGACATCCATGGAGGAATGTTATTGTTGATAACAAAAATAGGCCACACCAAGTAAGTAGATCTCAGCTCTCCAAATCGATTGACATCGTCTGCTACCAATGAAAGCTTGAGATTACGAGGTTCTTTTTTAAAGTGTGGCCACTTTTCATCTATGTACATAAATGCAGAACCATCCACATGCATTCAAATAATGTCATCTTTACTTCTATAGTGTCATGGTAATCCATAAATTACGCCAAGATTTTGCACCTAAATAATTATTGCAACGTGGAATAATGGGAATATAATAAACAACCTTGTGAGACATCTTTTTTGTTAGTTGATCTGTTCAATATCTACTCGTATGACATTCTGGGCATTCTATTGCAAATTCATGTTGTTTTTGATATATACTATGATCATTGGGACATGCATCTATTGCTTGATACTCCATTCCAATATCTTTCATAATGGCAAATAATTCTCGGTATGAGCGAGGTAGAATGTTTGATGGTGGTAACAAAAACTCATCTATCAATCTACAACCAAAAATATCATTTGTTAATATAAAGACTCTTAATGGTGCATGTTTCACCCTTTATTAACTATAATGAAATAAAAACAAAAATAGATGAAAAAAGATGACATATATGACATACCTTAACAAATGTGACATTGTTATGTTGGATAAATTGTTCATAACCTTCAAGTTCACCAACAACAATACAACAGAGAGAAGAGTTGTTTGGGAGCCTTTGTAAAGGGGCTCGTATGCCTTCTCAAGTAGAGGTACATCATGAACAACATCAAAGTCATATTGATCATCATGATTAGTTGTGCTAGCACTAGATGTGTCATGGATCAATGTATTTGTATGATCATTTTCAATTATGTTTTATGGTGCATGATCATCTTCTTCAATAGAATCATTATCTTCAGCTTCGATATTCACACATCCATGTTCCTCCACTTGAAAAACTACATTCTTTGAGTTGTGGTAGTCAGTATCATGTGCCCTAGGGCGCTCCACCTATATAAAAATGATTGACATAAATAAACCATGATCATGATCTCATCATCAAGTGTTTTATTATGTATATAAAATGTTAAAAGGATGTATAACCTAAGTTGTCCTAGTGGTAGATAAATTGTGTTCTTAAATGAGAGGTCACAAGTTCCAATCCCAAAGGGAGTAAGGCATGTACACCTCATCAGCTTTGGCCCATTACCAATCAAATTTTCTTTTTTGTTAAAGCAATATAATGAGTAACTTATCAATGGACGATAATCATGCCCCTTTTCAAAGTGACCATGCTACCTACAACGTTTCTTAGCTATTGTGATTAGAAGTCTTCTAGTCTTTAAGCCCTTACAATTTTTCCAAGGACAATAACATTTTCCATCACCTATTCTTTTCAAGCTAGACTACAATCTAGAAATTGTCTCCTTATTTTGGTCTTTGTTGATATTATCTGACATGATCTTTCCTCATAGGCAAAAAAAATTGATCTATGGAAACTTCCATCTATAACCTTCACAAACTAAGCAAAAAGATGTCGCAAGTATGAAATTCTTCTTAGAACTAGTTATAGAGAACTTGAAATGTTCATTATGAAATGATGTTTCAATATGATATACCAAATTGAAATACTTAAACATAGAAAAATTGCAAAACAAACCAAAACCATTGAACATTTAACATAGTAACTGTTAGGATTCCCACAGATATTGAGAGGTGGGGGGGTGAATCAGTATCTAACCAGTAATCAGATTTTCTTAACTTTAAACATGTAGAACATATTAATACTGCATACCGGTAAACAAAAAGTAATGCAATAAACAGAGATAAAAGCAACCACATGAAAAATAGACCATAACACAATATTTTAACGAGGAAACCCGATGTGGGAAAAACATTGGGTGGGATTTGTGACCCACAATATTCACTTATTGGCCAATAAGAGAATATTACTACTACAAGAGGGGCTTGCACATGCAGGAAGGCCAAGTGCCTAGAGCTCACTGCTCAATGGGAAGTTTCACTGACTTATAAAATGGATTATATAAATCTGATTTCTTGTACTACTTCAAAATAGAATCTACAATGCCAGATCTAGTATTGGTTTATAGCTCTGCTTCATACATAAACCCTTAACCTATAATTTGCATAATAGGTCTGCCTTATTTCACCTAATTACATTCCTCCATGCTTACCTAATTGTTCTACAAGGATCTCTTTATATATATGAGTCACTTTACAATTTGCTAAGTCGGCTTACAATGATTTTACAATAATAAACAAAATAAATTACAAACAAAATTCTTGTTGGCTTCTGTGCTGGTATGCTTCCTTTTACTGCCGGTGTAGAATCTAATCTTGCTAGTGCCGGTGGATTGTCTTGCGGGTGTCATAGGATTGTAAGGTTTCCATCAATGACAAAACCTTCAATCACCTACAATGTCTCATTGGAGTGTGCATTTGCCAACAATCTCCCCCTTTGGCATTGATGGCAACACTCATGAGAAAAACTCAAAATTGTATCCAAAAATTGAAGTCCAAAAAATGTTACCAAAAATGTGTGCTCCCCCTGAGCAGATGATCCCTAAGTTATTGGATTTTTCTCATACCACTACTCCCCCTTTGGCATCAATGAGAAAGGTTGTCAAGGTGTCAATGAGTGTGGTTTCCTGTTTCAACCTTGTAACCAGCTGGTTACAATCTAAAAAAGATCCGCCAAAACTAGATTCGAGCTCTCAAGGAACTTTTTGCTATCTTTTATTGTGGCCTTTGTCCTCTAAACTATACCGGTGAGGTGTTGCATTTTCTCTACAGGTGTTTTATGTCCTTGAACCAAAGCATCCGATATTTCTTTCCTTAAGGAGGTGAGGTAGTCTAGGCTTGGACTTAGTCTCCATTTAAGATCCTTGGCCTTACTTTTTATTCTTTCCTTTTCTCTTTCCATCTTTACTAGTTCTTCCTCAAAACCTGTTATCTTTTACTCAAAAACTGATAATGAATGAGATGAATTAATGAAATTGTTTGCTAGTTGATTTATTTCCTCCCATATCTTGTTGATCTTCTTGTCAATATCAACTATCAAAAAGTTAGTCTTACAAGTATCTCTATACAAAGTTTTGAATTCCTTTAATGTGCTACATAATTCCGGTAGAAGTGTGTCAAACTGCCTTGTACACTTCTTTATTTCATCCTCAAAGAATTTGTGTTTTTCTTTTTCTAATCTCTCCTTGAATGCTTCCTCTTTTATTTGTTCAACTGTCACAGTGTTTTTAGTAATATACTTAGACAAAGTGTCAAGTTGACTCAAAGAATCCTTATTATCTACATTACATTTTGGAGCTATCATTTTCAAAATTGGAATTGTGTCATCTATAGCCTTGTAAGCTTGTGAGCTACAATCTGTTATTTTCTTTATGGAGTCCAAAAGAACTTCTATTACACTAGTTGATTTGAATTCTGAAGTTGAAGGGCCAACACTTTGTATCCCACTAGTGGGAGCAATTTCCTTGCTTGTGGTGACCTCTGGTAGGTCAGTTTGTGTTTCCATTTGTTTAAGCAAAGGTTTTTGTTGCTCTCCTGTTGCTGGTGGTACTATTTCCACATGAGCCTGTTGCTGAGAGGGAGCCTATTGCTCTGAGTGAGCTTGTTGCTCTGTTTGTTTCTCAGTGTGGTCATCTACCTGTATACCTTCTGTGTTACCTGTTACCGGTGCCTCACTAGCCATATTTGTCTTTCCAGTTGTGTCCTTATCTACCACAATGTTAACTTTTTGAGTATCAATGTCAACTATGTATAACACCTCAGAGTTTGGATTTGTGTCCTCTTATGGTATATCCATACTCTCATTGGCCGGTTGATCTTCAGTTTTAACTACTGGTGGAGTATCCAGAAGTGGTGGGGATAAATTATCTCTTATCTTTATGCTAGGGGGTCCACCAACCTTGCCTTTTCCTTTATCCTTATCTTTCTGATATACTTTGATAGGTTTGGGATTTCTATACTCTTCTTGCTTTTCTTTTTCTACAAGGAATTTATCCCATGCATTTTCAGTTTCCTCTGCGACCTCATTTACTCTACCAACCATAAGTGCTATATGCTAGTGTGCAGTTAAGAATACTAACCAATTAGCCTTTGCAATCAGATCATCTATCTCCTTTGGTGAGTTAACAGGATAAACAAGAAGTAGTTTTTCAACTTTTAATTTCTTATCAAGCTCTACAACAACTTGCCTTCTAGCTTCAAGTCTTTTAAATAGTTCAGCCAGTAATTCATCCACAACTTGCATCAAAAATTTCTTGTAGATATCAAAGTGTAGAATTACACTATTTTCAACCTTTTCTTTGTCATCAACTGATAATGAATCATATAGTTCATTGATGTTCTTAAGCTTTCCATCCTCTGTTATTTCATCTAAAAGTTTGTAAATTGGAGCAATATTTTGTTGAGTCTTTTTCTTGAGTGTTAACTTTTTCTTCTTTGGAGTTATCTTCTTAGTCGGGGGCCTTACTGCCTATTGTTTTTTGTCCGGTTATTCTAGGCGAAGGTGTAGATACCCATGAAGGTTTCCTTTTTCTCACAACCCTTTTAAATTCAGTTGGTATATCACTTTCTATAGAAGTTGCTACCGGTGAAAGGTGAGTTTTAGGTTGTAGTGCTTCTAACTCATCTTCAATGATACCGGTTTTCTTGAGTACATCTTCTTTTATAGCCTTTGCTTGCCGGGATCCTCTTCTTACTGTTGCTTCAACCTTTTTAACATTTTTCTTAGATTGGATTTGTTTTTCAATGGTTTCAACACTACCAAATACCTCTTCCTTAGGTTCCTTGGGTGCTTCTAGGAGGGCTTTTGCATATGTTTCAATTATGAGATTATCAGTTTCATAACCCATTTCAGTAACCCAAATTATTCTTGGGATGACCGCCTCCATCCAAATCTCATCATTCTGAATAACAAAGCATATTTCATCTTTATGCTTATCTGCAATTGCTTGTGATAATCTAACTATAGTCTTCATCCGGGCCTTCAATGCTTGAAAGTACTCATTTATATTCTTTTCTCTATTTTCTCCCATGTAATTCAGTAAATTAGACAGTTGTTTGCCTACCGGTATATCAAAACCTAGATTTTTGTTGCTAATACCGGGCACCTTTTTTGTCATGTGCAGCATTAAATAGATAAGTAGGTTACCAAACCTGAATGTCCCCTTTTTGTCTTTCTTGATCTTTCCAAGATTATCAATCAGTTCATCCTTCAACCATTCACATACATCTATTTTTGCATTATCCTTGATCATATCATAAGCACTCTTTATGTATAAACTAGAAATTGAGTTTAACCTATTTGCATGTGTTGTTTTGTAGCCTATAATCATGCTAATGAATCTGACATTGATGTCAGTCACATCATTTACTCTTAAAGACTTTTTATCAGACATTGCTCCTGTTAGGTTCATCACTAGGTCATTTGAGACCTTCTTTGTCTTATCAGGTCTGTTACCGGTGGAAGGTAACCCTGTCACAACTTTTACTACCTCTTTAGTGATTTTGTGAACCGAATCTAACCAGAAGAATGCACCATGTACCCTGCTTAGAACTATCCTTATCACTTCCTTAGGAAAATCTAGAATGTTGAGAATTTCAATGAATCCTAGGGTTTCAACTATTTTGTGTTCAGGTTTCACATTACCGGAATCATCACAAATTATAGTTTTATACATGTTCTTAATTTCCTCATCACCTAATTCTTCTATGTGGCAATGAATGTACATTCTAGGGTCTTAATTTCCTCGTCACCTAATTCTTCTATGTGGCAATGAATGTACATTCTAGGTTCTTCTACAAAAACTACTCCTTTGGGAATTTGAGAAAATGCACCAACATTATCATCCATCTTAGCAATTTTAGGAACTAACTAAAATACGGGCCTTGAGCATTTGATTACTTTGACTACAGTAGGGTTTTCTATGAATTCAGGTACAGAAGACAATGCCATGATTATAAATACCTTTCTTTGCCATAGGAATGATTGATTTCTGAATTGCTTTGCTTCTTTGCTCGAAATATCTTTGCTTGGAATTTTCGCGCTCTTCGAATGTTTGAATGCTCAATGAAGTAAAATGGAGCTAAAAACACTGATTTATAATGTTAATTTGCCAACCACCACATTTAATGCTTGTCGATTAAGTAATCACTTAACTTATCTACCAGTATAGAAGTAATTTCAACTTCATACCATCAACCGAGGGAATAATAGCATGTTTCATATTTAATTGCCAAACCCTCAAAAGAATTTTCTTCAATTAGATGAAGAGTCTCCTATCGGTGGAGTGCTACTTTGTTCTGCAGGTGGAGGAGTATTCATATCAACATTCAGTTCAGATTTCTTGATCCATTGTTTTGAGAATTCCTGCTTAACTTCTTCAAATTTTTCTTTACCTTTCAAAATAGGACCTTTGTTATTTACTGGTGAGGACTTGCTTCTACAAAATTTAGCAATATGTCCAATTTTGTTAGAAGCATAACAAGTCACATTATTTTTCTGAATAGCTTTTCCATAACCTATGCTGGTTTGTGTTCTACATTGAATAGATAAGTGTCCAAATCTTCCACAAACATAGCATCTTACATTCATTCTGCAATTTTCAGAATTATGACCAATTTTGTTGCATTTGGAACATTGACCAGTGGGTGTATTGGTATTCTGATAATTTCTAGATCTACATTGATTTTCTCTATGACCATACTTGTTACAATTAAAGCATTTGCCATTGAATTTGTAAGCATTAGGTTGTCTTACCGATTTGTTATGATCCTGTGTATATGCAGTACTGGAGCTTTCACCAACTTCAAAGCCAAGACCATTAGTGTCACCGTTAGGTTTCTGATTCTTCAATAAGTCACCAAGTTTTTCTAAGCTTTTCTTGAATTTATCTTTGTGCTGATTTGCAGTATCCAATTCTCTTTCTAAGATTTCTTTCTATCTCATAAGTTCATTTGAATCATTTTATGTATGCATCAGATCTGTCTTCAACAAACCATTTTCATAGCTAAGTCTAGTGTTCTCATTTGCAGCATCACTTAGTCTTCTAGTCAAATCTTCTTCATTCTTCTTTCTATCTTCAATTTCCTTACAAAATCTCATAGTCATATCTTGCATCTCATTCTTTGCTGTCATGTTCTCTTGTTTTAGCTTGTCTATCAGATCATTAAGAGTTTCCTTTTCATCATTCTCAAATTGCATCTTTTCACAAAGTTCTCTTCTCTTGTTTCTTGCAATGGTAAGGCTTTCCTAAAGTGCTTGAATAATATCCTAAGCTGCCTTTAGATCATCTTCAAGTTTGATATTTTTCACCTTTTCTGTATCATAGTCTAAGAGAGCTACTTCTAGTTGCTTCATCAAGTTATCCATCTCTACCAGTGTCAAGATCTTCCTCAAGTTGTTAGGCTTCTGAAGATAGAGGACCAAGCTCTGATACCAATTGTTAGGATTCCCACAGATACTAAGATGAGGGGGTGAATCAGTATCTAACCGGTAATCAGATTTTCTTAACTTAAAACATGTAGAACATATTAATACTGCATGTCGGTAAACAGAAAGTAATGCAATAAATAGAGATAAAAGAAACCCCATGAAAAACACACCATAAAACAATATTTTAACAAGGAAACCTGGTGTGGGAAAAACCTCAGTGGGATTTGTGACCCACAATATTCACTTACAGGCCAATAAGAGAATATTACTACTACAAGAGGGGCCTGCACATGCAGGAAGGCCAAGTGCCTAGAGCTCACTACTCAATTACAAAATGGGAAGTCTCACTAACTTACAAAATGGATTATATAAATCCAATGTATTGTATTGCTTCAAAATAGCATCTACAATGCCAGATCCAGTACCGGTTTATAACTCTGCTTCATACATAAACCCTTAACCTATAATTTGCATGATAGGTCTACCTTATGTCCCCTAATTACATTCCTCCATGCATACCTAATTTTTCTACAAGGATCTCTTTATATATATGAGTCACTTTACAATTTTCTAAGTCGGCTTACACTGATTTTACAATAATAAACAAAACAAATTACAAACAAAATTCTTGTCGGCTTCTATGCCGGTATGCTTCCTTTCACTACCTGTGCTGGTGGTCTATGTGTAGGTGTAGAATATGATCTTGCTAGTGCCAGTGAATACACTGATGAAGTCCATTGACAGAACACACACAAGCAGCAATGGAGAAATATTGTCTTCCCGATAGCCGATGAGGCTATCAGTAAGACTATTCTCGATGAGAATGTTGGCAAAGATTATGTTGAGGAGACATAACATATCAGGAGGAGCTATGCCAAGAGAAAAGACATCGGGGAAATTATGCCCATTGCCTAAACACATTTTAAGCTATCCCGATGCTCAATGAGACTAGCGGAATAAATCGCACTGATTAGCAAGAAGAGAGGTCATCAAATTATGTTATGTTGATGAGTAAGAAGAAATCAAGAGGCTGTGAAAATCATCGGATCAACATATGTCGATCAACAGGTAATCTCAATGTATTGAAGAAAGGGAGAGAGTTATGTTGATGATGCCAAAATAGAATTACATCAGGGAGACTTGTGCCTATGAGTCATTGTCAAATCAAATTGCAAAACCAAAGAAGAGGACTCTTATGAAATGCTTACATCGGGTTCACACAGACCCAACTTATGGGATGCTAATTATTGCGAGTTTGGCATTGAATACATTTTTTATATAATTGAAGTTGCCTAATATAAATCTCACACAGTGAAGGAAATTGGCAGAATAGAGACTTATAATTCGTAAAGGGTAGAGTGAGAAATTGCAGTTGCAAAAATGGAGGCATCTAGTTCTATAGGGAAAAAGAGATCAGCCAAGAGTTCGGAGTCAAGAGCCAAGAAATCCAAAACAAGAGAAAATGCCCCAGTTAGAAAATTGAACCAGGATATGATTGATCAAATGCAAGTGCTTGTCTCTAAGTCTAGAAGATCGAAACATCTACCAGGTTGGGATAAATTGGAAGATAGATACAAGGATGTTAGGGATCTTTGGACTAGGGTAAGGGGCTATGAATTGTTTTTATTCCATTACTTGAGGAGAAATAGGGAGGTGATGCTCTACAACCCCTGGGTTACAAATTTGGGTAAGCTAATTGTCCTTAATGTTTTTGTAAATTTGAAAGTTTTAGAGATTCTAGTGAGAAATTATAATTCTAAGGGTAGATACATTTAGACTCTTAATGGAGAAGCCTTCATAAGATTTTTTAGTAAAAACTATAAATGAAGTGTTCAACCTAGATTCCGGTTTTGATAAACCTATGTCTTTTGGGGAATTGGAAGAGGAATATCAAAGAATGGACTCTACATACCTTGGGTGGAAACTAGCTATCCATAAAGAAGAAGCAAGAGAACTTAAAAAACACGATGGGCCACCATTTAACATTTATTTGTTTAGACATTACCTTCAGTACAAACTATATGTCTTGTGGGCAGTTAGGAGGCATTGAGGTTCTAGACCTCACGAGTATTGGTCCATTAGTTTTAGCTTCAAACATTCAAATGTATGAACCCATGCCATTTGATTATGCATCATATTTGGTGGAGAGATTGCATGAGTTTTTTTGAACCTCAGGGATAATAATTGCCCTAATTTTAAGTTTTACTCATTATTGATGAATTTAATCTTATTCTATGGATTTGTTTAAGGTATGTGGCCTGAGGAATTGAGGCTTAATGTTAGAAACAGGCAAGGGGAGGAGCAATGTGTTCAATTATGGACTTATGTTTGGGATTCTCATTACATAAGATCAAATTATGTCAAATTTGAGGAATGGATAGTAAAGCCAATTTATTAGATGTATGGATATCCTTGTGATGGATCAATATCAGTGATATTAAAATATTTTTAAGACCTAAAGATTTTGATGACAAAAAGATAGTGATTCATAACTGGGGAGATTGGTATGTCCATAAGGGCTTCACATATTTCAGGATATATGGGTTTTAAGGAACTCCCTATATATTTCCAAAATGTGTTCTAGACCGAATAGCATAATTGGAGATTGTTAGAATTATGATCTGGAAGGATATATCCACTGCTACAAGAAAAGGTAAAATCTAGGTGATTATTTGTATGTGAGTTTAGAAGCGGAAGATGTATTTACTAACATGGAAGATGCAGAGGCTCAAGAAGTGATTGATAACCTAAACAAACAATTGGAGGAGAAAAGATAGAGGTTAATGGAGATGGAGTCAGAAGAATAAATGTCAAAAAATGAACCACAAGACACTGAAGCCATTTCTAGGTCACAGGCAAAAGATGTGGAAGAAAAGTTCAATGAAGATGATCAAATTGTAACTAAAATGGAAATTTATAAAGATGCAAGATTGGATGGACATGATGTTGGCATATGATGAAGTGGTGATAATGTGTGTCGTCATTGATGTCAATAAGTGCTCAAGCAGGTGAACCGGTATGCACTGGTATGAAGATTGGAAGCAGTTATGGTCAACCGAGATGGAGTGGACCGGTGTCGGGGTTCACTAAGTATGATTACCAGTTGGTAGTCTCTGTTTAGCTCTAGGGTTTTTGGTTTGGCTTGTGTCGTGCAACCGATGATGTTTTGTGATGAGTTAGTTAAGAACAAGGATAAGGATCTAGATGCCATGTCAGTTGTGTACACATGAAGGATTTCTTTGAGGATCTTGCACGTGAAGATCAAATGCATTGAATGTCTACCTTGGGAATGTGCATTTTTCTTAGCGGTGTGTGAAGAGCACATGATGGGTTACTATTTTCCAGATGCGGTGAAGATTGGATGATGTAGAATGACTTGAGATATGTTTTTAGATCATTTCTAATAGGGAATTTGCTAGAAAGTGCTCAACAAGGATGTTTATGTCTAATGGTTCAATTTGTTTCCAAAAGACTTGTTTGTGGCTATTGTATATGTTTTCAAAATCATTCTTGAGGTTTTAATGCCAAGCAACTCACGCATCACTTCCCTAACAAACTCCCCTTTTGAGCGATCTCATACCCTTACTCATCCACTATTCACTATATTCAACCACTGCATTCTTTCTCACACATACCTCTGATCTTTGAGCATCTCACTAACTATACTCTGACATTTTAAATTCCTCCAAGAGGTTTAGGAAGCTAGGTAAATGTTTGTTTAAGAACTTGCTTATTTTTGCCTTCTTGGCTACCTTGTTTCATTTGCTCAAACCCCACCTACTAGGTCTCAAACCCAAAATCACTTTACAAGGCTATCATAGAGGTTTTTAAAAGGGTTCCTTCACCATTTGGTTTGTCCCTCAAAGTTTCCACAAACCCCAACTTCCTCAACTAAATTGGGTTCATGTTTTGTGTGAAAAAGCCTAAAAAAGGCTACTAGGCCTAATTTGGAGTATTTTGCTCATCTTGTTCAACGATGGCCAATACCACCTTGGGAGTTGATTTGAATGTTTATAACAATGCTCAATGATTTTTCAGGTCTTAGGTTCTATGAGGTGGGTTTAGGGTCTGTCTTCAATTTTAGGCTTAAAAGTAGGGTTTGGTGAGGATTTTAGTTCTCCAAAGCTCGGTTCAAGCCTCCACACTGTTGGGTAACCCCTGCCTCAACATTTCACTACCTGCCCTGCCACTAACAACCAAGCATTATGCCAAACACTTGGCAAACAAACTAGAAAAGAACTAAAATCACTGTCAAAACCACTGATTTTCTAATTTTTTCACTGTTTAGCTGCTCAACATTGGGTTAGAACTTCAAAACTGCCTGCACCATAGTGTTAATAAACCTTCAAACAACACATTAACTCTACATTTAAAAAATTTGGCTAAGTTACCATGCATGAAAATTTCCAAGGATCACTTTGTTACCCAAACTATTTAATTCTCCAAAAACAGGGAATTCATTGTCCTACACCAAACAGTGACACTTTACAATGCAAAATGGGTGTGGTTTGGAGATCCAATCTTTTCAAAAAGCTTCTAGGATAGGTGCATACCTCTGTCCATGTTTGTTTCAACACTTGGTGCTTAGAATCCAAATTTTGAGCATTAAGGAAGAAACCTAGCCAAGTTAGACAACTTGCCTAATAAGTGCTCAAACTCATCTTTTCCATCACAACCCTGGCATATAAGAAACTTATATACATTATATACATGCATTCCAACTTGACCAAATCCATTTGGTTGGAGCCCAGGCCTGGATTAGTCAAGTTGCTGCATTTTGAAACCCCAAACCCTTGAGAGGGTAGTGAGCACACCAAAATGAAAGAATTTTGTTTTACCAACTTGCAAATGGAAAACCAATACAATGATCACTTGAATAGCATTGGGAAACCAATATGAGAGCTTCCCAAAAGGTACAGTATGGAATGTTGCTCTAAAAGAGAGAAAAACACATTAAAAGCCATAATTTCATCTTTTTCCCATTAGAAAACCTTAGTCAATACAATCACCAACCTTTCTCAAGGAAAAGGGAGGCCTTTTTATATTATTTCCAGTTAGTTATCAAGCCCAATATGGGCATGAGGCTTCCACAACTTCATTGTGCTAGAGAAATCCAAAAATGACAACTTCGACAACTTTTACAAGCCCAAATGACAACATTTCTTGCTCCAAAAGATATATTTGACAACCTAACCTCATCAACTTATCAAAACACCTTAGACATGCTTAGAAACACTTAGAAAACATGTTGCAATGCTTTAGGCAATTTTTCACAATTTTGCCCTTTTTGGTCTAGAAACCCAAAATTGTCAACTCACATCCTGAAAGACAAAACTTGACCTCTTGAGCACACAATGAGATCAAAACCACTTGAAAAGAAAAACAACAACCTAAAACATCATCATAAACCTAATACAAGACGTTACAAACATGAAAGCATGAAAGACTCAAAAAGGAGAGTTTTTACTCAACTAGGTGCTCCTACACCATACTCCCCCAAAGACAAAGAAGTCATGTGACTCCTTGAGGCAAAAAAGAAGAAGGTATTCCAGCTTTCTAAAATTTAGCTTCAAGTATCCATGTGGCCTCTGAGAGAGGCTTATCCTTCCATTTGACTAGGTGCTCCATATAGGTGTGATTCCTTGTCTTCTTGAGAACCTTGGAGTCTAGAACCTATTCTGCTTGAGGAATAGAGAGAGGAGAAAAAGAAAGATTAGAAAGGGACTGTGTAACATTTGAAACTCTTTGAATCTCCTCAAGTGGCTGCCCCTTGAAAGCAATCAAATCTACAACATTAAAAATGGGAGACAAAGAAATATCAGTAGGCAAATCAACTTTCTAAGCATTAGACCCATACTTAGGCAAGATTATTCAAGGGCCTATTCTCCTCATCTAAAGTTTTCTTGGAACTCCTTTTTGCAGCCTTGCCTTGTGCAAATGAACCATCACATAATCTCCTATGGAAAACTGAACATCTCTCTTTGTAGCATCCACTCTTGCCTTGACTTTTTGGGAGGTATCCTGAAGAGCCTTTCTCACTTTCTCATGAACCTCCTTCATGGATTGAGCCATGTCATCTACTATTCCACTCTTAGGCTGCAAGATAGTTATATCCCTTGGATGCATACCATAAACAACTTCAAAAGGGCTTTTACTTGTAGACCGGTTGACACTATCATTGTAGGCATATTCTGCTTGATGAATGAGCTGATCCCAACTTTGTCCATATTCCTTTGTCAAACACCTAAGCAAGTTTCCAAGAGACCTATTCACAACCTCAATTCGGCCATCAGTTTGTGGATGATAAGCTGAACCAAAAGAGAGATTAGTACCCAGTCTCTTCCACAATGTTTTCCAAAAATGACCAAGAAATTTCACATCTCTATCTGAAACAATGCTAGTAGGCAAACAATGTATTCTAACAACTTCTTTTAAAAATAAGTAAGCAATATGACTTGCATCATTTGTTGTCTTACAAGGAATAAAATGAGCCATCTTGCTAAATCTGTCAACTACTACAAAGATGCTATCAAATCATGCTTGAGTTCTAGGTAATCCTACCACAAAATCCATACTAATGCAATCCCAAGGCCTATGAGGAATGGGAAGAGGCTGATATAAACCAGCATTGGAGGAATTACCTTTTGCTTTCTAACATACCAAACACTGCTCAACATACCTTCTGATGTCTCTT
The DNA here is from genome assembly GCF_030272615.1 of Cryptomeria japonica. Lineage (NCBI taxonomy): Eukaryota > Viridiplantae > Streptophyta > Pinopsida > Cupressales > Cupressaceae > Cryptomeria > Cryptomeria japonica. The sequence continues at coordinate 33,071,713 of NC_081408.1, read as the reverse complement.
TGCATCTTGGGCCAATAGTAGAATCTTTGAACCAACTCCAAGGTCTTGTTGAGACCAAAATGTCCACTTAGGCACCCATTGTACTTCTCCTGAATGAGGTGCTCTCTCATAGAACCTTTTGGAACACATAACTATCCACCCCTGAATAACAAACCATCCTACAAATTGAATTCGGCATATGTACCATGGAAATGATTTTCAAAATCTTGACAAACTTTATAAGCTTCAGCAAAATCATCATCAATAGGATACATATCTTTAAAACTATCAATACCAATTGGTGTAGGGCACCTAGCTCAAAGTTTTCTTTTCTTGCATTTTAGAGTTTTTGTGTGATTTCAATTTATTTTATGTTGTAATAAGGTGGAATAAGTCCTATGATGCTTTTTGAAGCCATAGTTTGGTTGTCCACACTTTTGAGGTGCTCAGGATCCAAAATTGTCATTATCTTGAAATGTTGTCAAAATGTCAATTTTTGGTTTGTACCAAGTGGATGCCTGGAACATTTATATAATGTTTGTAAATGGTTTAAATCCATTTTAGGATGCCATTTGAGTTATTTTTAAGGCCTTGAGAGCCTTGGGGTGTGTTTTTGCACTGATAGGTAAAAGTTGTCAAAATTGTCATGACAACTTTTGCATTTTTAGGCAAAAGTTGTCCATGAAGGAAATGGTTTTGGAAGTTGGTTGGAACCAACTTTAAATTGTGTATAAAACCTTCTAAAAATCTCCAATATGAGGTTAATCAACTTTTGGTTTGCATTCCATTCATTTGCCAAGGGTTTCCTATGCTTTTTCTCACATTTGGACTATTTTGGCTTTGAATTTCTGATTTTCTATGACTTGTATGGTTTGGTACGGTGCTAATAGTAGCATAGGAAGTTAGAAATTTTTTTTACCTTTCCAACAAGTATAATATGAAGGTTTGAAGTGCTTTGAATCAAAAGTTATCACCTTTTTTTCTGAAAGTTGCTCACAAGCCCTTGAAATTTGGGGCTTTGATTGTAAAAATGTATTTTACCTGAGCATCCATGAATGGAACGAGTTGAAATCCATTAGATGGATTGGGTAGGCTTTGTAAATAGTTTTAGAGTAGGCTTTTTTCATTTTTTCAAGCCACAAGGAGGAGAATGGTGAGATGAATAACACACAAGCTTGTAGCTAGTGTGTAGGGGCAGCATAGATTGCTCATTTTCAGTGCCATGGAGAAGTGATACCCTAGCAACCCATAGTATTTTGGAAAGGTATATGGGTGTAATAAAATAAGACAATATTTTTTTGGTTGGTGATTTTGACTGGTGAAGAGTTTGGAGCACATCTTCCAAAACTGCCTGGGAGCCCCAAACCCCTTTAAAATAGCCTTTTTTCAGTTACCCTAGTTGTACAACAAACCCAGATGGGAAAATTTGTGATCTTGTTTAAATTTTGAATGGATATCTGAATATATAAAAATATATAGTGGTTGTTAGGAAATTTTGGGGGAAAAGACCAAAAAAAGTCCCAGAAGGGCTAGTCATTTAGGCCTAATAGCAGTCGGTAGAAGCAAGTTGGAAGCCTAGGGCTTGGAAGGAAGGTGCAGAAATTTATAATGAATAAAATGACCTTTAAAATACATGCAAAAAATAACCACAAACTTTAAACATGGTTAGAGTGAAGATCCTTGGCAGAGGTCTTTGGAGCCTAGCTGGAGTTTTGGGAAACTAGTAGGAGACCATCTCAAAATCAGAGATTTGGGTCAAAACCAACAAGAAAAATCAAGAGGCTATACCTAGGAGGAAAGCCAATATATTTTAGGCCTTGGAGGTCTAAGGAGTGTACCCTAACAAGTTACCTTGGAGGAGCTTGAGTAGAAGGGTGAGTTGAGGAGTTGGGGTGAGTAAGGGTGAATTGGAGAGCTAGGCACAAGATCTTTGCATCAGAGTGGTATCAGAGCCATTCTTTGAAAGATTTGGTGTATGTAAGATTGTGAAGAATAAGAAGCAAGTTCAATGCCTCCAAAGGCAATGACTCCAGAAGCCATCCGACAGATGGTGGCAGAGATGATAGAAGGATTGAAGGATACAGAAGGAAGCAGAGGAACTAGAGAGGCAAAGAAGGAGAAGGGAAAGGTTAAAATAGAATGGGGTGATGAGATTGATGAAGAAGTAGAACATGGAGAGGAACCAACAGTAGTAGCTATGCCTCAAGACCAAAAGTTATTCCTGGATGTAGTCAAATCCATTTCTAAGGACAATCTGGATGGATTACCCACATATGGAGGAAAATTCAATGGAGAAGAGTTGCTAGATTGGATAGAAGCTCTCAATAATCATTTTGATTACAAAGAGGTAGCAGAGGAGAAAAGAGTCAATCTGGACAAATCAAGAATGAGAGGATCAGCATTGGTTTGGTGGAATATGATGCAAGAAGAAAGGATACAAGAAGGAAAAAAGAAGATAACTTCATGGGAGCATATGAAGATCAGACTTAAGGAACAATTCCTTCCAGAAGATTATGAAGTTCAAATTCATAAGAGACTGCAAAATCTGAAACAAAGGGAGCTAGATGTCAATGCTTACATGGAAGAATTCCATAATCTAAGCCTCGGAGCTAAGAAGCATGAGAATGAGGTAGAGAAATTGGCTAGATACATGAATGGATTGAGACAAAATATACAAGATGAAATCAGTATCCTTACTCCTAATACTGTTCATAAGTGTTTTCAGTTAGCATTAAGGGCAGAAGACAAAATCAAGAGGAGGAGTGAACAAAATCAACAGTTTAGAGGTGGTAGATCCTTAAGAGGAAGGGGCACTTTTAATAGAGGACAACAAACATCAAGGAATGAAGAAAACTCAAGGCAAGAAAGTGGTGGAGACTCTTCAAGGGGACCATTTAGAGGATCCTTCAGAGGAAGAAACAATTCTAGGGGCAGATTTGGAAGCTCAGGAAGAGGAAATTCAGTTTTCACTGGTAGATGTTACAATTGTAATCAAGTTGGCCACACAATGGGAAGGTGTCCAAAGAAAGAAACCAGCTCTTCAAACTCATACATGGGTGAGAGAAGAACACAATTAGTGCAGGAAGAAGACAATCAAAGTGTGTCTTCCCCTCTCAACAAGGCAAGCCTAGTGACAGATGGTGAAAGTTTAATGCTACGAAGGTCTTTGTTGAAGATTCCTCAAGCTCAAGAGCCACCACAAAGGAAGAGTTTGTTTAGAAAAACTTGTAAGTCTCAAGGCAAGATTTTCAAAGTGATTGTAGACTCAGGTTCAACTGAGAATATAGTTTCAACTAAAATGGTGGATAAACTCAAGTTAAAGAGGCTACCACATCTCACTCCCTACAAGGTGTCATGGCTCAACCGGGGCCAACATGTCTTAGTTGATGAGCAAGCATGGGTAGAATATGAGATTGGTGAGTATAAGGACAAGATTTTATGTGATATATTGCCTATGGATGCTTTCCATTTGCTGTTGGGACGTCCATGGCAATTTGATGTAAAGGCTCAGCATGATGGAGAGAAGAATAGCTATATCATTATCAAGAATGGTAAGAGGTATCAAATGGATCCATTACCTAATCCAAAAAGGAAAAACAAGTGGGATCAAGTGTGATGATGATGAGTGGAAAAGAGTTTTTTAAGGTGATGAAACAAGAAGGAGATCAAGGGTATGCTATTGTGCTCAAACCTAGTGAAGAAGGTAAGGCAGATCCAATGGAAGAAGTGCCACAAGAGGTGAAAGGTCTACTCAAACAATATGCAAAAGTAATAGGAGAAGATCTACCTGATTCTTTACCACCAATGAGGGATGTAAATCACCAAATAGATCTGATTCTAGGGGCAAGTTTTCCTAACAAGGCTGCCTACAAAATGACACCTAGTCAAAATGAAGAAATTGCCAAACAAGTGCAGGAGCTCTTAGACAAAGGATTAATCAAAAAGAGTTTGAGTCCATGTGTTGTACCTACTTTCTTAGCACCCAAGAAAGGGGGAAAATGGAGAATGTGTACAGATTCCAAAGCAATCAATAAGATCACTATAAGGTACCGGTTCCCTATGCCAAGGATAGAAGACCTGTTGGACAATCTTGGGGGTGCAAGCTACTTCACAAAGGTGGATTTAAAATCAAGTTATCATCAGATAAGAATCAGACTAGGGGATGAATGGAAGACAACCTTTAGGACCAATGTCAACCTCTATGAGTGGTTGGTCATGCCATTTGGCCTTACCAATGCACCTAGCACCTTTCAAAGGCTCATGAATGAAGTCTTGGCTGCATTCATAGGTATATTTGTGATTGTATATCTTGATGATATTCTAATATTTAGCAGGTCTAAAGAAGAACATCTCAAGGATGTGGAGATGGTCTTGAAGAAGCTAAAAAAGGCACAACTCAAAATCAACCTTGAAAAGTGTGAGTTTCTCGACTGAACTTGTATATTTTGGTTTTGTCATTTCACAAGGTTGTCTAAAAGTGAATCCTAGTAAGGTTGAGGCAATCCTTAGTTGGCCTACACCTAATAATATTAGTGATGTTAGGAGCTTTCATGTGTTAGCATCCTTTTATAGGAAGTTTGTAAGAAACTTTAGTCATGTGTGTGCTCATGTGCTCAATACTATCAAAGGGGGAGTCAAGTGTCAGTTTAGGTGGACAGAGGAGGCCCAAAAGGGATTTGAGTTGTTGAAAAAGAAGATAGCCAAGTTACCTACCCTTAGGTTACCTAATTTCAATCAGTTATTTACAGTTGAGTGTGATGCTAGTCATAGAGCAATAGGGGCTGTTTTGAGTCAAGAGGGTATTCCCATAGCCTTTTTCTCTAAAAAGTTGAATGAAGCAAAACAAAAGTACTTTGTGTATGACTTGGAGTTGTATGCCATGGTGCAAGACTTGAAGAAGTGGCATCATTACTTTCTACCCAAAGAGTTTGTGGTCTATACTGACAACCATGCCCTTAGTTTTCTCAATGGCCAAGAGAAGTTGAATCAGAAGCACCTCAAGTGGGTAGAATACCTACAATCTTACACCTTCACTATCAAGCATAAGAAGGGAACCTCAAATAAAGTTGTTGATGCACTCAGTAGGAGAGTCATGACCATACAAGAGATTAAATTTCACAGTGTGGGGTTGGAGGAGTTGAGAGACCTCTACAAAGAAGACAAAGATTTTGCTGATATATCTGCCACATGTTCTGATTTTTCTAACACTTTTCATGTTTCCTACTCAGAGTATATGATACAGGAAGGTTTGTTGTTTAAAGTAAATCTCCTTTGTATACCCCAATGCTCTATGAGATAAAACATCATTCAAGAGAAACATCAAGGGGGTCTAGGAGGTCATTTTGGCAATGATAAAACAATGGAGCAGGTTAATCGGTTCTACTATTGGCCCAAGTTGCAATCAAAAGTAAGGAGATTTGTTGAACAATGTGTCATATGTCAAAGAGAAAAAGGATCAGCAAGTAATGCAGGTTTATATCAGCCCTTAGTCATACCCCAAAGGCCTTGGGAATGTTTGAGCATGGACTTTGTGTTGGGTTTACCAAGGACACCAAGAGGATTTGATAGTGTTTATGTGGTGGTAGATAGGTTCAGCAAAATGACTCACTTCATCCCTTATAAGAGTACCAATGATGCCACCTATATTGTAGGTCTTTTCTTCAAAGAAATAGTAAGAATCCATGGACTTCCAGTTAGCATTGTGAGTGATAGGAATGTTAAGTTTTTGAGTCACTTCTGGAAAACCTTGTGGAAGAAGTTGGGTACCAGACTCTCATTTTCATCTGCCTACCATCCACAATTAGATAGTCAAACTAAGGTGGTCAATAGGTCTTTGGGTAATCTCTTAAGGTGTCTCACTAAGCAGCATGGTCAAACTTGGGACTTGGTGATCAACCAAGCAGAGTACGCATACAATGATTCAGTCAACCAAAGCATAGGTAGAAGTCCTTTTGAAATTGTTTATGGAATGCATCCTAGAGTTGTCTTTGAACTTAGTGATATCAATACAATGGCCCACAAGAGTGCTCAAGGAGAGAGTTTTGCTGAAGGTATTAAGGAAATTCATGACAAAGTATGGTAGTCCTTGCAACACAAATTAGAAAAATATAAGGAACAAGCTGATCAATCAAGGAGGAACTTGCAATTTAAGGTTGGAGACTTAGTTTTGGCTTATCTCAGAAAGGAAAGACTTCCAAAAAGATAGCCAACCAAGTTGTTGATGAAGAAGATTGGGCCACTCAAGATTGTGCATAAGTTTGGCCAAAATGCCTATGAGGTTGAACTACCTCCTTCTTTGGCCATATCTCCTATTTTCAATATTTGTGACTTGTATCCCTATAAAGGAGAATATCATACCTCTCATATGGATAACACATTGCAATCTAAAGAGGCTTGGGTGAAGGATTTACCAGTTAGTCAATCGGTTCAGTTGGAAAGCATCTTGGATACCAAGGTGATCAAGAAGACAACAAAGGGCATATACAAACATTATCTTGTGAAGTGGGAAGGTCTACCTGATTCAGAGGCGACATAATTCATCATGGAGTGCAACTATCAGACCTGATAACTCAAGGGACTTGAGTTCCTTGCCCTAGGGGAGTATGGTGCAGGGCACCTAGCTCAAAGTTGTCTTTTCTTGCATTTTAGAGTTTTTGTGTGATTTCAAATTATTTTATGTTGTAATAAGGTGGAATAAGTCCTATGATTCTTTTTTAAGCCATAGTTTGGTTGTCCACACTTTTGAGGTGCTCAGGATCCAAAATTGTCATTATCCTGAAATGTTGTCAAAATGTCAATTTTTGGTTTGTACCAGATGGATGCCTGGAAACTTTCTATAATATTTGTAAATGGTTTAAATCCATTTTACGATGCCATTTGAGTGATTTTTAAGGCCTTGAGAGCCTTGGAGTGTGTCTTTGCACTGATAGGTAAAAGTTGTCAAAATTGTCATGACAATTTTTGCATTTTTAGGCAAAAGTTGTCCATGAAGGAAATGGCATTGGAAGTTGGTTGGAACCAACTTGAAATTGTGTATAAAACCTTCTAAACATCTCCAATACGAGGTTAATCAAGGGTTTCCTATGCTTTTTCTCACATTTGGACTGTTTTTGCTTTGAATTTCTGATTTTGTATGACCTGTACGGTCTGGTACAATGATAATAGTAGAATAGAAAGTTATAAAAAAATTTGACCTTTCCAACAAGTATAATATGAAGGTCTGAAGTGCTTTGAATCAAAAGTTATCACTGTTTTTCTGAAAGTTGCTCACAAACCTTTGAAATTTGGGGCTTTGATTGTAAAAATGTATTTTACCTGAGCATCCATGAATGGAACAAGTTGCAATCCATTGGATGGCTTGGGTAGGCTCTTTAAATATTTTTAGAGTAGGCATTTTGTGTTTTTGTAGGCCACAAGGAGGAGAATGGGTGAGATGAATAACACACAAGCTTGTAGCTAGTGTGTAGGGGCAGCATAGATTGCTCATTTTCAATGCCATGGAGAAGTGATACCCCAGCAACCCATAGTGTTTCGGAAAGGTATATGGGTGTAATAAAATAATCCAATATTTTTTTGGTTGGTGATTGTGTAGGGGAAAAAGTGACACTAAGCAAACATGCCCTAATCTCACCTTCAATCACACACTTGTGGAATACAAAAGAGCCTAGAGGTATCACACAATTGGCTACTTCTTTTAGTGGAAGAGAGAGCCATAAGCTACCTATTAGGATTTCTATTCCTTTGTGCAAATGATAGATAGAATGATGCAAGTTCAACTATTAACCTTAAAGTGTAAGTATGAACTAGTAACTAGATTGCAAGATTGAGATTAAGTGATGAAAATTTGTAAACACAAGGATAAAAGGAGAATGTAGATGTGTACCTAGGGTTAAAATCTGAGTGGAAATGTTTGGGACGGGGGCGCATGCACCACTGACCTGATTCTGCACCTACAACTGCTCCTTTTGGCAACCTGAAAGCTGTCGAAAAGTGCTGAAAACTGTTGTTGTCTGAGGGACCAGGGCGCCCAGCACCCTTGTCCCAGGGACCAGGGCGCCCAGTGCCCCTGTCCTGTCAGGACCAGGGAGCCCCACGCCCCTGTCCTAGGTTTCCGCTCTGCAATTTGGTGTGGTGTCCCGTCTCAGTCTACTCCCGTCGGATCTGCAACTTGCGGCGTCCTTCGGATTCAAAAATCTGCACTTATATCTGAAAAGGATTGTAGGTGGCTATATAGGGTTTTGCCTTAGTCAAACCCCCGCTTTGGTGATTTCCACCTCCATGAATAGCCAAGTTGTAGAGTAAAAGTTGTGTGTGCAGACCTTGTGTGTGTGCAAGATCCTAAAATGAAAGTAAGCAAACTAGAGCAACCTAGAAAGTAAACCCTAATTGCTTGTAAATGATAATGTAAATGCTCCAAATCAAGATACAAAGTGATCTGAAGCATGAATACAAATGATATAATGAAGCTTATGCAAAGACATGAAAACAACATGAAATCATACCCAACCCCAAGGGAGGGGTACAAGCCAATCTTCAGTCGGTGATCCCCTATTGCTCTTCAATGTCTTCAAAGCCCTAAATGGATGAATGAAATTGATGAATGCTTGATGGATGGATGTTGAATGTTGTTGAAGTCTTCAAAGATCTGCTCTTTCACTACGTGGAAGGCCCTTGAAACCAAAATTCTGATCCTTTCCAATGAAGAAAGAGAGCTCTTATATATGAAACCCTAGGTCTTAATCTCAACTTTTGGCCAACCTAGAGATTGAATCTCCCACCACTTTCTTGGGGGTTAAGCTTTATTTTATGATTGGATTGTGCTCCTAAAATTTTGGGAAAAATGTCTGGGACCGTGTGCACTCCGGGCACCATGGTCCCAACAAATTTTCACCAAATTTTCAGGGCTATCAGATATGATGATTTTAGAGAGAATCCCAAAGTTACAAGTGATTTTGAGATGTTTTGACCCCCGAAATCAAGCCCCCAAGTTCAAAATAGGACCTAATTAGGGTTTTTGATTAAATGATGTATTAGAGGAATAAAATGAAAGGGGCACACTTTAATGAAAAGGGCCCAACTTTATGATATGGAAGATGACAAAATAGGACCTTAGACCTAATTACTTTAATTAATTAAGTGCTAAAGGGGAAATGCAATGCAAAATGCAAAATGTGCCAAGGCGGGTGCTAAACTAGGTGTGAAATTGTACCACCCTAGCAAGTGCCTACAATTTACGACGCTACATTTAGCCCCCACTTTAGCAGTCATATGAACACTACGTGCATATGCAAGCTAAAGTACAGAAAAGTAAACATTATTTGAAAAAGGATATATCCATAAGTCTGTCGAACGAAGCCCCCAGCGGTATCTGCAGTACACAGTTAGGAACCACAACCTACAAAACCACATGTTAGATCACAAAATCACCTAATGCTTACTAAGGAAGGTGATGAAATTTGAGGGTAGCTATATGCCCCCCCCTATTTCGGCTTGCTAATTTTAGTGAGTTGAAACAGGGTATCATGTTTACCACTTCGAATTGTTAAAGAATATTGATGACAAATGCTCACAAGAAGATTTGATATGAGATCAAAAATTAATGGAGAATCATTTGGTAAGAAAGAGGACTAAATCTCAATTCCAACACAATAAAGAGTGTGAGGATTTGAGAGTTCTCTAACACAAGATGAAGGATGTAAATGGAAACAAAATGCAAAGAGAAGAAAAGAAAGGAAAAAAGCACGAATACACACATTGGTGATCCATGAGAAGAATAGTGAGAGAGAAAACATGGACTTCTCACCCCTAGATCTTGTCTAGGTGATCCATGTAAGGGAGGAGAGTGAGAAATTCTAGCCTTATGCCACTAGTTCCACTCAACCTCGTGCATGTGTGTGTACGGGAGGTTAGAAGCACCTCATAGGAGTCTATGCCCGAGTATGCTACAACCTGTATATGTATAGTACAAAAGCGTGACATCTCGCTCTAAGAGTCTGTGCTCTGGTTCCGAGAATGACCCATTGCTCAAAAAGTGTAATGTTTATGTCATAATTAAAGTAGAACAAGGATACCTACCTTCATCACAAAAGAAGATACCCCAAAAATGCAACAATGTCATAGATCCAAGAAAGAGAGTTTTGTACTCTTTAAGCAAGGATAAGATAGTTGAAAAGGGATATCTTGTAGTATGTGTAAAGGAGATCCTTAGAGGAGAAGAGATCTTTGTACAAAAGACACCTATCCCCAAGAGGAATTGTCTTAGACAAATATAACATCTTCTAGAATAAGACAAAGAAGAGAATAAGAATGCAATACTTCCTTCTTTTGCGAGGTGAAAGTGATTCTTAATGAAGGATGACGCTCTTTTTAACCCAATTGGGAGAGTGAAGTCATTATGGATGTATTTTACCAAGTGCAAAAGAGGTTGTAGTCAAGGACTTACACCTCTTGTAAGAGAGAATCCTTGAACAAACAACAACAAATGCATACAAGGAATAACATCAAATAATAAAGTTCGCACCATCCACGAAATAGGAAAAAGTGAATCCTTAGATAAAAATAAGGAAAGATTATTGCCTCCCAAGGATAAGGACAATGAGAAGGACTTACACAATCTTCTAGGGAGAGATTTAGACATAAAAAAAATGTACTACATACTGGCATGAGTTCATGCAAGCAAGACATTAGTGTATGTAAAATGCTCCTCACAAGAAGTGGGTAGGATAAGAAAGAGAATACACATCTTCTCTCATATCTAGGAAAAGAGGATTCTAAAGAAAAGATGATCAATATTTCCACACTATTACCCCAAAGGGAAATTTTAATCATAAAAAGAAGAGATGTATGAAATCACTCTTGTCCCCATAGGAACAAGAGATAACATAGAAAAATTAGGCTATTATGTTGCTTCAAAAATATGATTGCACTTGAAATTGTACTATCATGAATGACAATGAGCCCCCAGTAAATGAGCTACCAATGTCACATAATGATGAGCAACATAATAGCCATTAATGTTATTTAAAGACATGATAGATTGAATGAGGTATTTGAATATGACATGCTAAATGCTCAACTATAAGTGAGATCAAAAACATGTATAAAATGATAAAAATTGAAGAAGAAAAGTCACAAGAAATCTTAGAAGAGGGATGAGTGTAATTTATTAGAGCCTTATCCCTGGAGGAAAGGACTTTATGATGAATAGGAGATAAAGATTCATAAGTGGATTTAGAAATTTGAGGGGATTCATAAAGAGATTTGTTCATCACCAAGATTTCCTTATGAGGGGAATGAGAGTTGATAGAAGTAGAAGATGATTTAGTTGCAGTGAGATCATCATCACTACTAAATATAGCATTCACATTGAGAGATGGTCTTCTAGATGCTCTGGTGGGCTTAGAAAGATTATATCCAAGTCCAAATGAATATTCATGCATGTTATGTTCTAAAGGAACTTTAATTCCTTGTTCATTTGTGCCACAACCATTTCCACTATAGCCACTCTTAGCCAAAATGTGAAAACCACGACCATAAAGATTAGCCATTTCAGAAAGAGAAGGTGGTTTTTCATAAGACAAAGAATCAAATTCTTCAGAATTAGAGGTGTGAGGAGAAGAAGTTTGAGAAGTGGTCACAAAATTATTGCTCATAGGTTCAGGTAAGACTGATTGATCTCTAGTTTCTTTCTTAACTTTAAGCTCTCTAGGAGGAACCCTATACTCACCTACAAAGGTGGGATTGAAATCAAGAGATCCCCAATCGTCTTCTACGAGAACCTTCTCAGGATCAAAAGCCTTTTCATGTGTAGATTCAAGTTGAGAAGAATCTTCTTCAAGAACTTCAGACTCATCCAAAGAATTTTGATTATCAGAGGGTGATGACTCATCCATAGGTATCTTGTTTAACGAGTCATCACTAGAAGAGGAAGGCTTAGAAGAACTCCCTTTGGAAGTAGATGTTTGAAAACAAGCTTGAAAATTAGTATCACCTATCAAGGTATATGTCTTATTATTATAAATAAATTTAACTTGTCTATGCAATGTAGAAGGGACAACTTGCATACTATGAATCCAAGGTCTCCCTAATAACAAGTTGTATGTTAGATTTCCTGACATAACATGGATAGGAGTAGGCAAAGTAACAGGTCCCACTGTGATGGGTAAGGTGATAATACCTAATGAAGACTTAGCCACATTATCAAAGCCTCGAATGGGATGAGAGTCAGGCTCAATAAGGGATGTATCCACATTCATCTTATGCAATAGATTAATGCTACACACATTAAGGCCAGAACAATTATCTACCAGTGTTCATCTTATAGCAGTGTCATTTATGATAACCACAATCATCAAGGGATCATATTGATGTTGAATTTCACTAGTAGGCAACTCATCTTGAGTAAACACAATTTGAGCTTTAGGATTCATCACAGAGTTAACCAAAGACACTATATTACTAGATGTATTAGGTGGAGGAACATTCAAATCTTTCAAGGCATCTTGTAACATTCCATGATGAGCGGAAGAAGTTTGGATCAAATCCTAAAGGGATATCTTAGCAGGGGTAGCTTTAAGTTGTTCTATGAGATCATAGTCCTTACTAAGAATTTGTGAAATACGAGGAGCTTGAGGAAGAATAGGTTGGGAAGGAGGAAGTGAAGTTGGGATAACTGGAGGAGGATTAGGTTGCCTATTGTTTCTTGTGTTATAGGTATGAGCAACTGCATTATAACTCTCTCTAGTCAGTTGCTTAGCATACTCATAAGGGCTCTTAGTAGAATAACCTCCTTGCACAGTAATAATAGGTTTCTTAGGAGTGCAAAAAGAATCATTAGCATAACCACCTCGGATCACTAAGATAGGCTTATTTAAAGGTTGAGAATTTTGAGAAGGACAAGCACCTTGGACAGTGAAGAGAGTTTTGTTAGGTGTTTCATTCACACGTATCAAATTGATTGAGGATGGTTTAGAGGAATGAACAAAAGTGTTGGAAGAATTGTTGATAGTCTTCTCTTGCACTAAAATCTTATCACGGATTAAATCAATTTTAGGAGAGAGACAAGGGGTAGGCATTGATGTTCTAGTAGGAAAGGTCATATCATCCTCTATCATCAAAGGATCTACATGGGGAATAAAATCTCTAGGAGAAGGATCAACATTACTCTCTAAAGTCTCACTTTTGAGAGGGAGATATTTGAAAGAGATGTTAACCATCTTGCTTTGAACTAGGGTATCCTTATGAGTAGAACCAAGTTGAGGAGAGGGAGATGCTTTATTTTTAGGGGGAGAATAATTGAGATTCAAGGAAGGTGAGAAACTATCAAGGGAGTTTTCAATCTTGATTTCATCCCCTTTGGCTAGGGTTTTCTCATGGGGTATAGAATAGTCTACACCTTCTTCTAATGGTTCATCCCAAATAGTGAAGTTGTTGAAATGAATATTTGAAGTATTGTCAATTTCGGGAGAGGAGATAACATTGTTTATTAATTCCTCATCCTTAGGAGGGAGAGCATCAATAGATGTGTTAAACTCATCCTCTTTCCTTAAAATATGTTCAATATGATCTTTAGGGGAGAAAGAATTAAGGAAATTTCTTATTATTTCATCTTCTTTCTCTAAGGGATGCTTATGGGTAAGACAAACTTTAGGAGAAGGATAAGCATTTATCATTAATTCATCATCTCTAGTGGGAATTTTGTTGGAAAAGGAAATGCCATCATTAGGAAATGTAGGGATAATGTCATCTTCTTGAACAAATGATCCTCATGAAGGGAGTGTTTTTTAGGAGGAACGTGAACATATTTCTCCAAAGATTCATGCTTAGGAAGGAGATCTTTGAAAGAAGTGTTCATAACCTCTTGTTGCACTAACATGCCCCCATTGGAAGGACCAAATTTAGGAGAAAATAAGTCAATGTCCATCAATACCTTTTCACTTAGAGAGGCATCATGTAGGGAAGGTGAAGTAACATCAAGAAAGGTGTTTATGATATCATTCTCTTCCTCTAGGATAGCTAAATAGGAAGGGCACATTTTAGGAGAATTGTCAAGATCACTCTTAAAGTCTTCATCCTTAGAGCATGGGAGAGTCTCAAAGGGATTGGTAACAACTCTTTTAGGCACTAAAATGTTGTTATAGATGGGGGGAGGTTCTTTAGGAGAAGGAAAAATTGAAATAAGGGAAGCTAACCCATTATCACATCTATGAAATGAATGCATCATGACAACAATTTTCCTCTTTCAAATGATAACACATGCAAAATAGAAGGAAATGCTTAATTTTAACCAATGAAAGCACTTAGAATGTAGATTTAGAAAATGAAATTTATGATTCAAATGAGTTCCTAAATCAGATTTGAAATTATTGATCCCAATTAAGCTATCCACAAGTTCAACTTTGAATTGAAAAATTAGGGTTTTAGCAAAAATTTCCTCTAAATTTTTTGAATCTTGCAAGAAATTAAAACTTGTAAATACAAATTTGAATTTGAAATAGCATAAACACTCAAATTTGAAAACATAACTAAGAATTAGAGAAGATTGGAGTTCACGTCGGGTCCACCAAAATGTGTAGGGGAAAAAGTGACACTAAGCAAACATGCCCTAATCTCACTTTCAATCACACACTTGTGGAATACAAAAGAGCCTAGAGGTATCACACAATTGGCTACTTATTTTAGTGGAAGAGAGAGCCACAAGTTACCTATTAGGATTTCTATTCCTTTGTTGCAAATGATAGATAGAATGATGCAAGTTCAACTATTAACCTTAAAGTGTAAGTATGAACTAGTAACTAGATTGCAAGATTGAGATTAAGTGATGAAAAGCTGTAAACACAAGGATAAAAGGAGAATGTAGATGTGTACCTGGGGTTAAAATCTGAGTGGAAATGTTCGAGATGGGGGTGCATGCACCACTGACCTGATTCTGCACCTGCAACTACTCCTTTTGGCAACCTGAAAGCTGTTGAAAAGTGCTGAAAATTGATGTTGTCTGAGGGACCAGGGCGCCCAGCACCCATGTCCTGTCAGGACCAGGGTGCCCCATGCCCCTGTCCTAGGTTTCTGCTCTGCAATTTGGTGTGTTGTCCCGTCTCAATCTACTCCCGTCAGATCTGCAACTTGCGGCGTCCTTCGAATTCGAAAATCTGCACTTATATCTGAAAAGGGTTGTAGGTGGCTATATAGGGTTTTGCCTTAGTCAAACCCCCACTTTGGTAATTTCCACCTCCACGAATAGCCAAGTTGTATAGTAAAAGTTGTGTGTGCAGACCTTGTGTGTGTGCAAGATCCTAAAATGAAAGTAAGCAAACTAGAGCAACCTAGAAAGTAAACCCTAATTGCTTGTAAATGATAATGTAAATGCTCCAAATCAAGATGCAAAGTGATCTGAAGCATGAATACAAATGATATAATGAAGCTTATGCAAAGACATGTAAACAACATGAAATCATAATCGACCCCAAGGGAGGGGTACAAGCCAATCTTCAGTCGGTGATCCCCTATTGCTCTTCAATGTCTTCAAAGCCCTAAATGGATGAATGAAATTGATGAATGCTTGATGGATGGATGTTGAATGTTGTTGAAGTCTTCAAAGATCTTCTCTTTCGCTGCATGGAAGGCTCTTGAAACCAAAATTCTGATCCTTTCCAATGAAGAAAGAGAGCTCTTATATATGAAACCCTAGGTCTTAATCTCAACTTTTGGCCGACCTAGAGATTGAATCTCCCGCCAATTTCTTAGGGGTTAAGCTTTATTTTATGATTGGATTGTGCTCCTAAAATTTCGGGAAAAATGTCTAGGACTATGTGCACTCCGGGCGCCATGGTCCTAACAACTTTTCACCAAATTTTCAAGGCCATCAGATATGATGATTTTAGAGAGAATCCCAAAGTTACAGGTGATTTCGAGATGTTTTGACCCCCGAAATCAAGCCCCCAAATTCAAAATAGGACCTAATTAGGGTTTTTGATTAAATGATGTATTAGAGGAATAAAATGGAAGGGGCACACTTTAATGAAAAGGGCCCAACTTTATGATATGGAAGATGATGAAATAGGACCTTAGACCTAATTACTTTAATTAATTAAGTGCTAAAGGGGAAATGCAATGCAAAATGCAAAATGTGCCAAGGCGGGTGCTAAACTAGGTGTGAAATTGTACCACCCTAGCAAGTGCGTACAATTTACGATGCTACAGGGATTTTAACTGGTGAAGAGTTTGGAGCACATCTTCAAAAACTGCCTGGGAGCCCCAAACCCCTTTAAAATAGCCCTTTTTCAATTACCCTAGTTGTACGACAAACCCAGATGGGAAAATTTGTGATCTTGTTTAACTTCCAAATGGGTATCTGAATATATAAAAATATCTAGGGGTTGTTAGGAAATTTTGGGGGAAAAGACCAAAAAATAGTCCCAGAAGGGCTAGTCATTTAGGCCTAATAGCAGCCGGTAGAAGCAAGTTGGAAGCCTAGGGCTTGGAAGGAAGGTGCAAAAATTTATAATGAATAAAATTACCTTGAAAATACCTTAAAAACATAACCACAAACTTTAAACATGGTTAGAGTGAAGATCCTTGGCCGAGGTCTTTGGAGCCTAGCTGGAGTTTTGGGAAACTAGTAGGAGACCATCTCAAAATCAGAGATTTGGGTCAAAACCAACAAGAAACCTCAAGAGGTTATACCTAGGAGGCAAGAAAATATATTTTAGGCCTTTTAGGTATAAGGATTGTACCCTAACAAGTTACCTTGGAGGAGCTTGAGTAGAAGGGTGAGTTGAGGAGTTGGGGTGAGTAAGGGTGAATTGGAGAGCTAGGAACAAGATCTCTGCATCACCAATGCTTTGTACTTGAATCTCATGAATAGTTAACAACCTCCTACTCAAGGCATTTTCTAATTTATTCAATTGACCCTTCTTATTCCTAAGAGTAAAAGTGTAAGCTTGCAAGTACTCTACACATTTAACATGCCTATGATTCAGTTTATCCTGTGAGTTCAAGAAACCCAATGCCTGATTATCTATGTATACAACAAATTCTTTAGGAAGAAGATAATGTCTCCATTTCCTAAGTGCTTGTACTAATGCATAAATTTCTAAATCATAGGAAGAGTACTTTTTCTTGGCATCATTCAACTTCTCACTAAAGAATGCAACTGGTCTATTGTCCTGACTTAAAACAGCTCCTACAACAATATTGCTAGCATCACATTCAATAGTAAAAAGTTTGTCAAAACTAGGTAAAATGAGCACTAGTTGAGAAGCTACTTTAGTTTTCAATAATTCAAACCCTTTATTGGCTGCATCTGTCCACTGAAACTTTACCTTTATACCCCCTTTGATTGTGTCTAACATAGGGGCATAAATCTCACTGAATCCTCTGATGAATTTCCTGTAAAATTGCGCTAAATCATGAAAGCTTTTGACATCACTAGCTATTTTAGGGGTTGGCCAACTGGTTATTGCTGCAACTTTAGATTGATCCATTTTCATATTGTCTCCTGATACAACAAAACCAAGATAGACCAATTCTTACTTCATAAAATCACACTTTTCTAGATTAATGGTTAGTTGTTCATCATATAACTTTCTCAAAACAATAGCTAAATGCTTCAGATGCTCTTCCTTAGTTTTACTGAAAATAAGAATATCATCTAAATACACAACAACAAACTTTCCAATTAAATCATGTAAAACTTCATTCATGAGTCTCATGAATGTGTTGGGAGCATTAGAGAGTCCAAATGGCATGACAAGCCACTCATAGAGACCCTCATTCATTTTGAAAGTTGTCTTCCATTCATCACCCTCTTTGATTCTTATTTGATGGTAACCACTCTTCAATTCAATCTTACTGAAATATTGTGCACCCCCCAAGAAATCTATCAAATCCTCTATCCTGGGTATGGGAAATCTGTATTTGATGGTGATCTTGTTTATGGCTCTAGAATTTGTGCAAAGTCTCCATGTTCTAGCCTTCGTAGGTGCCAACACTATAGGTACTGCACAAGGGCTAATGCTTTTCCTAATCAGCCCTTGGTCTAAGAGTTCTTGTATTTGTCTTGCTACCTCTTCATTTTGTTCAGGGGTCATCTTATAGGCTGCCTTATTGGGTAAAGAGGCTATAGGTATGAAATCAATCTGATGGCTTATGGCTCTAGGAGGTGGTAAGGCTATAGGTGTACCATCACTGATTATTACTTTGAAGTTATCAAGGATCTATTGCACCTCATATGGTATCACAACTTTCTTTTCTATCTTTTCTTATTTGGGTTTCACTATGAGTGCAAATCCCACTCCTTCACCTTCTTCAAGTGTACTTATGAACTCTTTCTCACTCACAATTAAAACATTCTAATTTGCTGACTTGCTGCCCTCTTTCTCATCATTTATGGACTGAATTTTGTATGTAACTCCATTCTTCTGAAAAGAGTAGGAGTTCTTTTCCCCATTGTGGATGGCTTTCCTATCAAATTGCCAAGGTCTACCAAGAAGTAGATGGCAAGCATCCATTCGAAGAATGTCACATAGGATCTTATCTTGATACCCTCCTATGGTGAATTCTACCCATGTTTGTTCATTTACAAGGACATGCTGCACCCTATTCAACCATGTGACTCTATAGGGATGTGTGTGTGGGATTCTCTCAAGTTTGAGTTTACCAACTTCTTCTTCTGAGATTATGTTATCTATGGATCCAGAATCTATGACCACGTTGCATACCTTTCCCATGATCTTGCACTTAATTTTGAACAATGACCTTCTTTGAGTAGGTTCCTCCTTGATTGGTTCTTTTATCAAGACTCTTCTCATCATCAGACTTTCCCCATCTTCTGATGCTAAGATCACTTCATGAGCCTTACTACTTGCTGCATTTTCTTGCACATAGTTCACTCTTCTTTCATCCCCCTATGATGAGGTGGGTTTCTCTGGACATCTATAGGCAGGGTGCTCCAACTTCTGACAGTTGTATCATTTCATGGTGGAGAAGTAGGACCCCTTCCTGGTCCACTAGATCTACCTCTATTTGGGTCGCTAGATCCTCTTCCTCTATAGCTGCTCTTGCTATATGAATCCCCACTTTGCTCAATAATTTTGGATTCTCCTTGGGATCTTTGATCTCCTCTTCCACCAAAACTTCCTCTATGGCCTCTACCATCTCTACCCCTACCTCTTCCTCTATTGCTTTGTTCTTGCTTTCTCCTACTTTTCTCTTCCACTTTAAGTGCTAGTTGATAACACTTGTGTACTGTTTGTGGGCATAACAAACTCATCTCTTCCTGGATGTTCCATCTCAATCCATTCAAGTACCTTGCCACTTTTGTACTCTCATCCTCAACTACCTTGGATCTCATACATAGTTTTTGAAACTCCTCAGTGTAACTACTAACATATAAGTCTTTTTGTCTCAAATTTTGTCTCTTCCTGTGAAGTTGGATCTCATAGTCCTTGAGAAGATAGGTTTCTTTTATTTTGGCTACCATTGCTTTCCAGGTGGCTATTGGTTGCTTACCTTCTTTCACCTTTCCTCTTGGATGAACTTCCACCAAGTTAAGGCTTCCCCTCTCAACCTTGATTTTTCCACTTTAACCTTTTGTGCTTCAGTTATTCCATCACATTCAAAATGGTTTTCTAGACTTTCAAACCACTCTATAAGAGCATTTCGATCCATCTTTCCACTGAAAAGAGCCACTCCCTCTAAGGTTTTACCACTCATAGCTCTCAAATCCTTCAAGAATGGTTCTTGCTCAATGATAGGGTCAGGTATGGGAACCTCATCTTCTATTGCCACCATTTTACCCTGATCTCCAACCTTATCATGGACTTCTTCGGTTTTGACTTCTACTTCAGCTAATTTCATTGCTAGTTGATCCAACCTTTCTCTGAGTTCTCTATTTTCTTATTCTTGGTCTTTGACCTTCTTGGCTAACTCAGCATTAGCCATCATTTTTTCTTCTAATGATCCTTTTCTCCTAAATCTTTTGATGGCTCTGATACCACTATGATAGGGAGTTTGCTAGAAAGTGCTCAACAAGGATGTTTATGTGTAATGGTTCAATTTGTTTCCAAAAGACATTTTTCACAACCTAACCTCATAAAATTATCAAAACACCTTAGACATGCTTAAAAACACTTAGCAAACATGTTGCAATGCTTTGGAAAGCATTTCTAGACCTTTTAGACAATTTTTCACATTTTTGCCCTTTTTGGTCTAGAAACCCAAAATTGTCAACTCACATCCTAAAAGACAAAACTTGACCTCTTGAGCACACAATGAGATCAAAACCACTTGAAAAGAAACACAACAACCTAAAACATCATCATAAACCTAATACAAGACATTACAAACATGAAAGCATGAAAGACTCAAAAAGAAGAGTTTTTACTCAACTAGGTTCTCCTACACCAATTTCATTCTATGTAATGTATTTGACGGTAAGGATTGAGCCGCTTGTAATTGTAAACCTAAAATGTTTAGGGTTTATATTTTATGCTACCGACCTAATTTTTGTCTATAAGGTTGATGAGTTTTGTTATTGGATTGTTGGCAAAAGTTGTGTTTGTATCCGCATGTTGGAGATTTGATACTTGCCAAACTAAAGTGAGGAATCTGCAGAGTGTGATTGTAGAAGAGAGGAACTTAAAAAGATCTGGCTTAGCAAGGAGTGTTGTTATCAGATCAGAGTTTTACCTATTGTCTTTTAACCATTTCAACAGAAGGTAAATCCCTTGATAGGGTATCTTTAACCAACTTTGTTGTAAATCCTCTAACTAGGTGGCTCAGGTTCATTGATTTATTTAAATCCTCTAGCGAGGTAACCTTTAACAAGGTATATAGCCATCCCTTAACCGAGTGATCCCTAACAGGATCAGTTCCTAACACAACCTTTATTGTAAAGTCTTTAACCAGACTAGGCTCCTAACATAGTGGACTTCAAAAGAATTCACAAACAAGCTTGTAGGTATTCATCCCCACCATGGTTTTTCCCATTTGGGTTTCCACGTGAAAAATCTATGTGTTATGGGTTGTGAGTTTTTCATGTGATGATTGAGTGGTTTTTGATTAAGTTAGATATGCATGCAGTGTTAAATGGTTGTGGTATTATTGATACAACTCATGCATGATTATATCGTTGAAGTAGTCATCAAGATTTGAGATCTGTTGACTGTTGTCTGAAGTACTTTTGTTTAACCGGTATTGCTATGGTTAAGTACAGTGGTGAAGACAACTAGTTATCTATGTTTTGATTTGTCAAAAGTGTCTGAGCAAGGTTTTTGTGTGTACTGATTCACCCCCCCTCTCAGTACCAGTTAGGACTTTAGTAGTTCATCATTATTCATCAATTGGTATCAGAGCTCATCCAAGTCCTCGGTGATTAAGCTTAACCGCTTGAGGTAAAAGATCATGTTTTAATGATGAGGAGGGAAGGTCCTAATTTCAA
The DNA here is from genome assembly GCF_030272615.1 of Cryptomeria japonica. NCBI lineage: Eukaryota > Viridiplantae > Streptophyta > Pinopsida > Cupressales > Cupressaceae > Cryptomeria > Cryptomeria japonica. The sequence continues at coordinate 33,050,298 of NC_081408.1, read as the reverse complement.
TAGGGACAACTTTACAATATGGAAGGACATGATGAAGATATATATCAAGATTTTAGGTGCACAACACTGGAGCTATGTTGAGAATGCCTATGTAATCCCCACTGACACACTAACTGATGATCAGAAAAAAGAGATACAAGAAAATGGGCAAGTCATGGAAGCCCTTATTAGTAGCTTGTCTGATGTAGAGTTCATTGATGTACAAGATAAGGACAATCTAAAAGAAGTATGGGACAAAATAGAATCCATTTATGATGGTGATGAACATGTCAAGCAGGCTAAGGAAGAAAGCCTTAGAGGAAAGTTTGAAGATATGAGGATGGTTGAAGGAGAGACCATTCAGTAGTATGTCATAAGAATCAAGATAGTGGTTGGAGAGATCAAGAGCACTGGTGTAACAATTGATGATGCCACTGTGGTCAGTAAAGTTCTGAGATCACTTTTATCGGTCTATGCAATCAAGGTTGCCGCTATTTAGGAGCTAAGGTCTATCGACAAAACCAAGGTATCTTTAGACTCTATTATTGCAAAGTTGACTACATATGAATTAAGTAGCTATGATGGTAGTGTTCGGAAGACCGAGTCAGCCTTTAGAGTGTTTGTTTCCTCTGCACCAACCAAGAAAGAAAAAGAGGTCAGTACCAGTTATGAATCTAGGCCAAGTAGAGATATGGACGATGAGGAGATTCTGAAGGAGTTTGAAGCTCTTCTTGCCAAGAGACTTCCAAAAGGCACCAAAAAATATAGAGGTAAGCTTCCTTTGAAGTGTTTTTCCTACAATAAGATAGGACATATAGCTGTTAATTGTCCTAACAATGACAATAAGGATAAATTAGAGAGGTTTAGGAAGTATAAAGGACTAGGTAGCAGAAATTGTCTTGTTGCAATGGATGAAGGTGTTACCGATGGGGAATCTAAGGATGAGGAGATTGAGCATAGTGTTTGTGGCTGTTAAGGAAGAGTTGTCTAACCAAAAATCCCTTGTCTCACATATTGACAACTCTAATGAGTGGATCATTGATAACAGGTGTTCTCACCACATGACTAGTGAGTGGAGAAAGTTTTTGTCTCTTGATGAATATGATGGTGGTTTTGTCTGGTTTGGTAACGATGCACCTTGCATGGTGAAAGGAAAAGGATCCATCTCACTGAATGGAAAGAGTAGTATAGATGATGTTTGTTGGGTGGAAGGCCTTAAGCAAAACCTTTTGAGTGTTGCTCAGCTAAACAACAAAGGACTCATTCTCAAGATCAAAGGTAGATTCTGCAAAATAATTGGAAAGAATGGTGAACTTATTGTCATCAGTAAGCAGACCAAAGGAAACTTGTTTCAGCTAAATGCCAAGATTAGTTAGTTCCTGATGGTGAAATTTGATGACAATTGGATATGGCATAGGAGACTCTATCATATAAATTTTGACAATATTGTAAAGGCTAGTAAGATTAAGGTAGTAAGAGGATTGCCTTTGCTGAACAAACTGGAGAATTCTTTGTACAGAGAATGCCAACTTGGGAAGATGTCTTCCTCAACATTCAAAGGTAAGTCCTTTTCAATAGATAACTTACTTGATCTAGTGCACACCTATCTATGTGGTCTGATGACAACTAGAAGTATTTGGGGAGATTGATACTTCATGATTCTTACCGATGATTTCTCAAGAATGATGTGGGTCACATTCTTGAAAGACAATTCTGAGGCATTTGGAAAGTTCAAAGCCTTTAGAGAATTGGTGGAGAAGGAGAGCGGCAGAAGGATAAAATGCCTAAGATCTGATCAGGGAGGTGAATTCACTTTTGATGAATTTAATAAGTACTACAAGGAGAATGGGATTAAGAGGTAATTGTCTACCCCAAGGACACCACAACAGAATGACATAGTAGAAATAATCAACAAGACTATGGTTGAAGCGGCCTGAACTATATTGATCCAAGGAAATCTTGCTCACACATTATGGAGGGAAGCGGTGAGCACTGCAGTCTATACCATGAACCAGGTACTCATTAAGAAATGTAAAGACAAAACCCCTAATGAGTACTGGAACAGGAGAAATCCCAATGTGAGTTATTTCAAAGTGTTTGGGAGTAAATGCTATATTAGGAGAGGTGAGCACCTGAGTAAGTTTGATGCTAAGTGTGATGAAGGAATATTTCTAGGATATTCCACTAAAAGAAAAGCTCTCAAGTGCTACAACAAGAGGACTCAGAAGATTGTTGAGAGTATTAATGTTAGGGTTGATGAATCCCCTAAGAAGCCCAAGGAAACCAACAACAATCAAATGGAAGATGAATTGGGTTTAGCCTTCTGGGAAACGGTTAAGAAAGAAACAAGTGACAAACACTGCAAGAACCTCGATGTTTCTGTACTAGTAGAAGCTTCAGTAGGTGAAGAAGAAGATGAAGCGGAAAAAGAAGAGGAAAAGCAAGTTGAACCTACTACGATCATTCGCAGGTATGTAATACTGCATCATGATGCAAAGAAAATCATAGGAGACAAAGATGCAGGAATACTTACAAGGAGAAAGGTGAAAGAAAATTCTTGCATGATTTTAGAATTTGAGCCTAAGACCACTAGAGAGGCACTTACCGATGAAGACTAAATAAAGGCAATGGAAGAGGAGCTGGACCAGATAGAGAAGAATGCAACATGGTCCTTAGTACCCAGACTAAAAGACAAGAATGTCATAGGTACCAAATAGGTCTTCAGGAATAAGTTAAATGAAGAAGGCATAGTGGTAAGGAACAAGGAAATACTTGTATGCAAGGGATATGCTCAGAAAGAAGGAGAATACTATGGAGAAACCTTTGCCCCAGTGGCTAGACTGGAAGGTGTCTGAATGCTACTTGCATTTTTAGCTTTCAAGGGATTTAAGGTATACAAGATGGATGTGAAGTCTACCTTCTTAAATGGAATCCTAGAGGAAGAAGTGTATATTGAGAAACCAGATGGGTTTTATTTGTCAGAAGATAATGACATGGTGTGTAGATTACACAAGGCCCTGTATGGATTGAAATAGGTACCAAGGGCATGGTACGAATGGTTACACTCTCATCTTGTGAAGATAGGATTTCAGAGAACAAGTGAGGACAACAACATCTACCTAAAAACTGAAGGTGATCAGATTCTAATATGTGAAGTACTTGTAGATGATATAATCTTTGGAGGATATGATGATATGACTCATGCATTTGCAAATATGATGAAAAAGGAGTTTGAGATGTCTCTAATTGGAGAGATAAAGTTTTTCATTGGTCTACAGATTGAGTAGATGAAAGAGGGTATCTTCATTACCCAGTCCAAGTATATTAAAGAGGTATTGAGGACCTTTGGCATGGAGGAGAGAAAACTAGTTGGAACATCAAAGGTGACCAACTACAAATTAACAAAGGATGATGATACAATGTTGGTGGATGAGAAGGAGTATCGGTCGATGATTGGTAAGTTGCACTATGTAGTGCACAACAGACTGGATATTTCTCATGCAGTGGGCATAGTGGCCCATTTTTTAGAAGAGTCCAAGAGAATCACACTTGGTAGAAGTAAAGAGGATTCTTAGATATCTGAAAGGGATAGTTGATCATGGATTGTGGTATCCATAAAATTGTGACTTTGATCTCAAAGTGTTTACCAATGCAAATTGGGCAGGTAATGTGGACAACTGGAAGAGAACAACCAGTGGAGCGTTCTTCCTTGGTAAAAGACTAGTCTCGTGGACAAGCAAGAAGCAAAGTTGTATTTCCCAATCTATAGCCGAAGCGGAGTATGTGGAAACATTTATGAATTGCACTCAGGCAATTTGGATGAAGCATGTACTGAATGGCTTCAAAGTGACTATATCTGAACCGATGAGTATTTTTTGTGATAATACCAATGCAATAAATATTTCCAAAAATTCGGTATTGCATACTAGGACCAAGCATATTGAGCTCAAGTATCATTTCTTGAGAGAAAAGGTTCAAAATAAAGAGGTTGTATTAGAACATGTTTCCAGTAAGGAGCAGCTAGTAGACATATTCACTAAGCCCTTACCAAAGACTACATTTACCTATTTGAGAGGTGAATTAAGGGTTCTGCCCCTTCATGAAGTAAATTAAAATTGTATGCTCCACATTAGTGAGGTACTACCATGTCAGATCTTATAGGATTGATATGTTGAAGGATGCTACTCCATAGGGGGAGCAACATAGTGGAGATCGAAAGCTTGTGCCTCCACTTTGGCATTGTTGTCAAAGGGGGAGAAGATATATGATGATGAAGACATATGGGGGAGAAGATATATGTGTGAGAAGTGATTGAGAAAAGTGAACACTAACCAGTTCAAGTGCTAACGGTGATCTTTTATGTTAAACCAGTATATGTTATTTAGAATGGTATAGATACTGAGTACTGATACACTGAGTATTGCCATCAATGCCAAAGGGGGAGATTGTTGGAATATGATGAACCGGTGATAATGTATGTTGTCATTAATGTCAATAAGTGCTCAAGTAGGTGAACTGGTATGCACCAGTATGAAGATTGGAAGCGGTTATGGTCAACCAGGATGGAGTGGACTAGTGTCGAGGTTCACTAAGTATGACTACCAGTTGGTAGTCTCTATTCATCTCTAGGATTTCCAGTTTGGCTTGTGCGGTGCAACCAATGATGTTTTGTGATGAGTTAGTTAAGAACAAGGATATGGATCTAGATGTCGCATCAACTGTTTGCACATGAACGATTTCTTTGAGGATCTTGCGTGTGAAGATCAAATGCATTCAATGTCTACCTTGGGAATGTGTGTTTTTCTTAGCGATGTGTGAAGAGCACGTGCTGGGTTACTGTTTTCTAGATGCGGTGAAGATTGGACAATGCAGAACGACTTGAGATCTATTTTTAGATCGTTTCATTTTATGTAATGTATTTGACGGTCAAGATTGGACCACTTGTAATTTTAAACCTAAAATTTTTAGGGTTTAGGGTTTATGCTACCGACCTAATTGTTGTCTATAAGGTCAATGAGTTTTTTTATTGGAGTTGTTGGCAAACGTTGTGTTTGCATCCGTATATTGGAGATTTGATACTTGCCAAACCAGAGTGATAAATCTACAGAGTGTGATTGCAGAAGAGAGGAACTAGAAAAAATATGGCTTAGCAAGGAGTGTTGTTATCAGATTGGTGGTTTATGTGTTGTCTTCTAACCATTTAAACAAAAGGTAATTCCCTTGACCGGGTAGCTTTAATGGTGCAGGAGCACCTAGGACTTAGCTAATTTAGTTTTTACAATTTTGGCTTGTACTGACCTTAGCCAAGTCACTAGTGAATAAGGACTCCAGGAGGGTCCAAGAGTGAGTATTTTGTGTCAATGTAGGCCTAGGTTGAGTTCATTCTACTTAGGTTTGCATTTTTGTGTAAATAGTGAGTTTGAGTAGGTAAATTGGCCTTTTGTTGGTCAAAAGTGTCAAAACTTGGTATAGGAATTAGGGAGGGTTAAATAGTTATTAGACATGTTTAAGAAGTCATATGTGATTACATGGAATAGGTATTATAAGTGGGAGAGACCAAAAAGTGCAAAAGTGCAAAGTTGCAAAAAGTTGTCATGACAACTTTTATCCTGAATTGGTTAGCAGTGGAGTTAGGGATTATATAATGCCCTAGGATGACTCCACACATGGGAAATATATATAAACCCTCTCTTGCACATTTACCAAGGTTGGTGAAGTGTGTGTTGTAAGTTCAACAACTGAAACTGCTCATTTTCAGTCTTGTTGACAACATTTTGGCTTGTTTTCAATCATTTTGCAATAGAATATGGATTGGATCCATTAATCTAGAAATGGATTGAGTTACTCCTATGTTTTATTGTGTTGTTGGTTTAATTTAGAGTCTTGTGTATACTTCTCTTCGGTGTTTTCTTTCTCAAGTTTGTAAACAACCAGTTTTGGCTTGTAAATAGCAGTTTTCTTGTAAATATGGTTGCCACATGAGTCCCACATGTGTTGCCATCACGGCTAGTTGGGACATGGTTGGAAACCTCATTTACATTGTACATATTCAGGTTCAAGTACTGGAGAAGTGTTTAAACATGATTGTCACCTCATTCTAGGCGAGTCCGGGAGCAACCCGACTAGAGAAAACAAGGTGAAAAAGTGGTGTAAAGTGTAGGGGTGAGTGCAAGATCAACATTTCAGAGTTTGGAGGGGTCTATAGGGTTGGGGCAGACTTGTATATGCAGGGAGAAGATTTGAAAAATCCATTTTCTATCAAAACCCCAACTTGTTCATTCATTGTTGGTTAAAGGCCTTAAAAACCCTTCAAAACCCTCATTTTGGGGTTCATGCATTGTACGATTAGACCAGGGGCTAAAGCCACAAAATCCTTTAGGGATAGGTGTACCATTGAAGAAAATACAAACTTTTTTGGGGCTCCTTTGAGTTATTTTCACTCAAGCCCTAGAAAACCAATTTTGGAGGCCTAATTGGGGCTCATTCCTTGTAGCCCTTTTCCAGGCAAGATTGTGAAATCGGTAAGAAACCTCAAGGTTGCAAACCACTAATGGAATCCAAATGCACCTAAAACATGTTAGAATACCTCTCTACACCTCTGCATCATCTCACAATAGAAAGAGGTCATTTTGACAAGTTGAGGCCAAGAGGCTAGAATTGAGTACCTGAGAAGCACAGTGAATTCATAGGGTTCCTAGCCAAAACACCTAAAGAAAACACCTCAGAAAGGTCAAGAATCAAGACCTAGAAGAGGTTGAGAAGGAATTGGAGTTCTAGAGTGCAACTAGGCCTGGTGAGTTGGTGGAATTGAGCAACACCAGCTAGGTGGAATTGAGCAACACCAGCTAGGTGGAGTGTTGAGCAAGCTAGGTAAACCCCATCAAATTGGTATCAGAGCCTATAAGATTTTGCCTACAAGAGTTGAACTCCTTAGTGGAATCTTTAGGAGACAACAACATGGTGACCATGTCTGAGTTGGCAAGGAAATTAGATGATTAGGAGGAAGAGAATAGGCTCCTGAAGGAGAATTTGATTGAATTGGAGAGTAAGCTTGGTGCAAATGAAACCAAGGCTGACGAAGTGCTGGTAAAGGTTGAAGGAGTAGAAGGGAAGGGTAAAGAAGTGTTAGAGATAGACAAGGTGCCTGAACCAGATCCTGTCCTAGAGAAAGAACCTTTCCTGAAGGCATTAAAATCTTTGAGTGGAAAATCTCTAGAAGGATTGCCATTGTTCACTAGTAAGATGGAGGCAGAAGTGGTCCTAGAGTGGATAGAAGGTATGGAGAACCATTTTGAATGTAAAGGCATAACTGAAGCTCAAAGAGTCAGGGTAGCCAAGTCTAGGACGAGAGGAGCTTCCCTCACATGGTGGCAATTTGTACAAGATGAGAGGAAGAAAATGGGCAAAACACCCATCTCTTCTTGGCAAGGGATGTTAGTAAAAATAAAAGAAGTCTATCTCCCTGATGACTATGAAGTGAAAATTCATAGGAAGAGACAAAACCTAAGACAAAAAAACCTTGATGTTAGTAGCTACATGGAGGAGTTTCACAAAATTAGCCTTAGATCTCATGTGGTTGAAGAATAGAGTCTCAAGGTTGCTAGGTACCTAAATGGCCTACGATGGAACATCCAAGAAGAAATCAGTTTAATGAGCCCAAAAATAGTCCATCAAACCTATCAACTTTCCCTTAAGGTGGAGGAAAAAATGAAAAGAAAACATGACTCAAGCAGCAATAGGGATAGGGGTAGAGGAAAAGACAATAGAGGCCATAGGGGAGGCTTTGGAGGTAGAAGTACTGAACAAAGAACACAAGGTGAGTTTAAACTCACAGAGCAACAAGAGAGTGGCACTAGTAGAGGAGGATTCAATAGAGGAAGGGGATCAAACAGTGGTTCCAGAGGAAGAACTAGTGGACAAGGTAGAGGTTCCTCATATTTTGCAACAATGAAGTGTTACCATTGTAACCAACTTGGCCATCCAACATATAGGTATCCAGAGAAGGGGTCATCATCACAAGGTAGTGAAAGAATAGTGAACTATCTTCAAGAAGAATCTTCAAGAAGCAAAACTTCAGAGGTTTCCTTAGAGTCGGAAGTGGGTGACAACTTGATGATAAGAAGAACTTTGATCAAAGAACCGGTTAGAGAAGAGCCTAGTAAAAGAAGGTCCTTGTTTAGAATCAAATGCAAGATTATGGACAAAGTGTGCAAGGTGATCATTGATTCAGGGTCTATAGACAATATTTTTTTAGAAAAGGTAGTGAGTAAGCTCAAAATTTCAAAGGATACCTCACAACAATCCTTATAGAGTCGCTTGCTTAAACAAAGGCCAACATGTTCTAGTCAATGAGCAAGCATGGTTGGATTTCACCATTGGGAGGTATAAGGACAAGGTGTTGTGTGATCTCCTACCCATGGATGCATGACATATCCTATTAGGAAGGCCATGGAAATTTGATAGAAATGCTATCCATGATGGAGCCAAGAACGCATACTCATTCAAGAAACATGGAGTCAACTTCAAGATCCAGTCTATCCTTGAGGAAGGTGAGAAAAGGGCACCAGTTCCTAATGTTCTTTTGGTAAGTGAAAAATAGTTCTTGAAGACACTTGAGGAAGGTGAAGGTGTAGGGTTTGCACTAGTAATGAAGCTTAAAGAGAAAGACAAGAAAGAGCAACAATATTTTCCAAAAGAGGTGCAAGATTTGTTGAAGAAGTTCAAAGGTATAGTAAGTGATGGACAGCCAACCACATTACCTCCTAAAAGATCCATAAGCCATCAAATAGACTTCATTCTTGGAGCATCCTTACCTAACAAGGCAGCTTACAAGATGACTCCCCAACAAAATTTTGAAATTGCTAAGCAAATCCAAGAGCTCTTAGACCAAGGCCTAATTAGGAAGAGTATTAGCCCATGTGCTATCCCTACGGTGTTGGTACCAAAAAAAGGTGGTACTTGGAGATTGTGTACTGATTCTAGAGACATAAATAGGATCACCATCAGATATAGGTTCCCTATTCCTAGAATAGAAGACCTAATGGATTGTTTAGGGGAAGCCAAGTACTTTACCAAGATTGACCTTAAGAGTGGCTATCATCAAATAAGAATCAAGGAGGGTGATGAATGGAAGACTGCATTTAAGACTACTACAGGTCTTTATGAGTGGCTTATCTAATTCTCCAAGAACCTTCATGAGACTTACGAATTAGGTGATGAAGGACATAATAGGTAAATTTGTGGTGGTATATCTAGATGACATTCTCATTTTTAGTAAGGATGGGGCAGATCATATTTCTCATTTGCAAGATATGTTACAAAGATTGTATGATGAAAAGCTAACCATGAACTTGGATAAGTGTGAGTTTGTCAAGCAGGAGTTGGTTTACCTTGGGTTTGTGTTGTCTCAAGGAAACCTCAAGATGGATCCCAGCAAGGTTTAAGCCATAGCAAAATGGCCTACTCCTAAGTCAGCAATAGAGGTGAGAAGCTTCCATGGACTAGCTCAATACTATAGGACGTTCATAAGGCAGTTTAGTGCTATATGTGCACCAATGTTAGATACCATTAGAGGTGTAATTAACACAAATTTTCAATGGAATGAGGCAACAAACAAAGGTTTTGAAACCTTGAAGGAGAAGATATCTACTCAACTGGTGCTAGTGTTGCCTAGTTTTGAGAAACTTTTCATTGTGGAATGTGATGCAAGCAATGTTGTAGTAGGTGCTTTCCTAAGCCAAGAAGAAAGACCAATAGCTTTCCATAGTGAGAAGATAAGTCATGCCAAGAAGAAATACTCTTCTTATGATCTTGAGTTGTATGCTTTAGTGCAGGCTTTCAGGAAATGGAGACACTACCTTCTCCCTAAAGAATTTGTAGTCTATATGGATAACAAAGCATTGAGTTTTTTGAATTCACAAGATAAACTCAGTCACAAACACATGGAATGGGTGGAGTATATGTAGGCCTATACATTCACCATTAAGCACAAGAAAGGGCAACTACACTGGGTAGCTGATGCATTGAGTAGGAGGCTTTTGATAGTCCAAGAGACCCAATTGAGAAGCATAGGTGTTGACAGTTTTAGAGACTTATATCCAGAGGATGAAGACTTCTCAAATTCCTACAAGGTGTGTAAGGAGTATCAAAATCACTTCTATAGTGATTATTCTGATTTTACTTTGCAAAATGGACTCTTGTTTAGAGGTGGGCAGCTTCGTGTGCCTAGAGGCTCAATGAGGGAAAATCTTATACAAGAAAAGCCTAATGGAAACCTTAGTGGACATTTTGGGGTCAATAAGACTCAAGAGTTGGTTCAGATGTACTACTATTGGCCAAGGATGAATCAAGATGTGAAGAAGTATGTTGTGACTTGCATAGTTTTCCAAAATGCCAAAGGTACTTCTACAAATGTCGGTTTATACCAGCCTCTTCCCATACAAAATAGACCTTGGGAATGCATTAGTATGGACTTTGTGGTAGGTTTACCAAGGAAAAAATAGGGATATGACAATATTTATGTCATTGTGGATAGATTTAGAAAAATGGCTCACTTTGTGCCTTCCAAGACTACTCATGATGCATGCCAAATAGCTTAGTTGTTCTTCAAAGAGATAGTAAGGATACATGGTTTACCCACGAGCATTGTTTCAGATAGAGACTCAAAGTTCATGAGTCATTTTTGGAAGACACTTTGGCAAAATCTTGGCACCAACCTCTCTTTTGGATCAGCCTATCATCCTCAAACAAATGGGCAGACCGAAGTGGTGAATAGGAGCTTGGAAAACTTATTAAGGTGCCTTACTAAGGAATATGGTTAGACATGGGATCAAGTACTCTCACAAGCTAAATATGCATACAATGATACCATGAATAGGACTACTGGCAAGAGCCCCTTTGAAGTGTTCTATGGAATGCATCCAGGAGACATTTTGGAGTTGAGAGACTTAGGTAGTGCAGCATCAAGAAGTGGATATGCATATGACTTTGCTCAATCAATGAAGGAAGTCCATGAATCAGTCAAACAAGCATTGATGGAGAACACAACCAAACTCAAGCAAAAAGTGGATGAAAAGAGGAAGAATCTACAATTCGAAGCGGAGATCTTGTCATGGTGAACCTTAACAAAGAAAGGCTGCATTAAGGAGTGCCTAACAAGTTATGAATGAGAAGGATAGGTCCATGTACCATTCTAGCCAAGTATGGAGAAAATGCATACAAGGTGGACCTACCTAGTGACATAGGATTGTCACCACTTTTCAAGATAGAAGACTTGATTTCCTATAAGGGACTAATTCAAGGATCAGATTGTAGTTACTCGGAGGTTTTAGATGATTTTAATAACCTTCAGTTACCATCCAAACTAAATCCAAAGGCCGAGAAGGTGTTGAGTTCAAAGATAGCCAAGAAGACAAGACATCAAGCCGATTGGGAGCACCTCATCAAATGGTAGGGTATGGATGATGCTAAAGCTACATGGATACTTGAGTCAAAGTTTAAGAAGCTTTGGATTTATCAGATTCTAATTCCCAAAGAGGTGACATGAACTTCTTTTGTTTAGGAGAATGGTGCACGAGCACCTAGGACTTAGCTAATTTAGTTTTTTACAATTTTGGCTTGTACTGAACTTAGCCAAGTAAATAGTGAATAAGGACTCCAAGAGGGTCCAAGATTGAGTATTTTGTGTCAATGTAGCCCTAGGTTGAGTTCATTCTACTTAGTTTTGCATTTTTGTGTAAGTAGTGAGTTTGAGTAAGTAAATTGGCCTTTTGTTGGTGAGTTTGAGTAAGTAAATTGGCCTTTTGTTGGTGAAAAGTGTCAAAACTTGTTATAGGAATTAGGGAGGGTTAAATAGGTCTTAAAAATGTCTAAAAATTCATATGTGATTACTTGTAATAGCTATTATAGGTGGGAGAGACCAAAAAGTGCAAAAGTGCAAAGTTGCAAAAAGTTGTCATGACAACTTTTGTCCTGAATTGGTTAGCGATGGAGTTAGGGATTGTCTAATGCCCTAGGAGGAATACACACATGGGAAATCTATATAAACCCTCTCTTTCACATTTACCAAGGTTGGTGAAGTGTGTGTTGTAAGTTCAACAACTGAAATTGCTCATTTTTAGTCTTGTTGACAACATTTTGGCTTGTTTTCAATCATTTTGCAATATAATATGGATTGAATCCATTAATCCAGAAATGGATTGAGTTACTCCTATGTGTTATTGTGTTTTTGGTTCAATTTAGAGTCTTGTGTATACTTTTCTTTGGTGTTTTCTTTCTCAATTTTGTAAACAACCAGTTTTGGCTTGTAAATAGCAATTTTCTTGTAAATGTGGTTGCCCCATGAGTCCCACACGTGCTGCCATCACGGCTAGTTGGGACATGGTTGGAAACCTCCTGTAAATTGTACATATGCAGATTCAAGTGATGGAGAAGTGTTTAAACATGATTGTCACCTCATTCTAGGCGAGTCCAAGACCAACCCGGCTAGAGAAAACAAGGTGAAAAAGTGGTGTAAAGTGCAGGGGTGAGTGCAAGATCAACATTTCAGAGTTTGGAGGGGTCCATAGGGTTGGGGTAGACTTTTCTATGTAGGGAGATGCTTTTAAAAATCCATTTTCTATCAAAATCCCAACTTGTTCATTCACTGTTGGTTAAAGGCCTTAAAAACCCTTCAAAACCCTCATTTTGGGGCTCATGCATTGTACGGTCAGACTAGGGGCTAAAACCACAAAAATATATTAGGTATAGGTGTACCATTGAATAAAATCCAAACTTTTTTGGGGGTCCTTTGATTCATTTTCCCTCAAGCCCTAGAAAATCGGTTTTGGAGGCCTAATTAGGGCTCATTCCTTGTAGCCCTTTGCCAGGCAAGATTGTGAAATCAGTAAGAAACCTCAAGGTTTCAAACCACTAATGGACTCCAAATGCACTAGAAACATGTTAGAAGACTTCTCTACACCTCTGCATCATCTCACAATAGTAAGAGATCATTCTAACAAGTTGAGGCCAAGAGGCCAGAATTGAGTACCTGAGAAGCACAGTGAATTGATAGGGTTCCTAGCAAAAACACCTGAAGCAAACACCTTAGAAAGGTCAAGAATCAAGCCCTCAAAGAGGTTGAGAAGGAATTGCATTTATAGAGTTCAACCAAGCCTAGTGAGTTGGTGGAATTGAGCAACACCAACTAGGTGGAGTGTTGAGCAGGCTAGGTAAACCCCATCATTTAACAAGCTTTGTTGTATATCCTCTAACCAGGTGGCTCAATTTAATTGAGTTATTTAAGTCCTATAGAGAGGTAACCTTTAACAGGGTTTCTACCTTTAACAGAGTATATAGCCATCCCTTAACCAGGTGATCCCTAATAGGATCGGTTCCTAACAAAACCTTTATTGTAAAGTCTTTAACCGGGCTAGGCTCCTCACAGAGCAGACTTCAAAAGAGTTAACAAACAATCTTGTGGGTATTCATCCCCACCATGGTTTTTCCCATTTGGGTTTCCACATGAAAAATCTGTGGGTTATGGGTTGTGAGTTTTTCATGTGATGATTGAGTGGTTTTTGATTAAGTTAGATATGCATGCAGAGTTAAACTGATGTGGTATTGTTGATACAACTCATGCATGATTATATCGGTGAATCAGTCATCAAGATTTGAGATCTATTGAATGTTGTCTGAAGTATTTCTATTTAATTGGTATTGCTATGGTTAAGTACAATGGTGAAGACAACCGATTATTTGTGTTTTGATTTGTCAAAAGTGTCTAAGCAAGTTTTTTTGGTGTACTAATTCACCCCCCGTCTCAGTACCAGTTAGGACTTTAGTAGTTCATCATTATACATCACATGATTCTTTTGTGGCGGATGATGTATTTGTTAAATCCAAATAATATAAGTCTTTTTTTTATAATTTCAAAGACAAAAGGATGAGGGAGTCTATCCCAAATGTGACACCTGAAAAGGAGGTAGAATTATTGAAGAAACTAAAAGAGGATATAGAAGCAGAATTGGTTAAAATGACTCCACAAAGAGGGAGACAATTACTGATAGAGGTCAGAGTGAATATTTTTCCAAGATGGGACTTGAGTGCCTCTTTTATTTTTGATAGTTTATTGCACTCTAATAATAAGGAATTTAGATTGGACATTCAGGGAGTTAATGACATTTTTATTGGGTCAAGGTTTGATCTAGATGAGGAAGAACTAATGCTATGGGAACTATATCCGCCAAAAAAGAGACCAACAATCATTGATATGGATAGGGCTTTTGGACACATGATGAAATTAAAGGTGGGAGAAATTGATCCTGTTGTCTCAGTAGATATAGGAGTAGATATTTCCAAATTCAACAAGGCACAAATAGTTAGAGTAGTAAGGGAAACGAATTAGTACAAATCTATGTATGAGGAGGCCATCAGAAGAAGTGGACAGTCTAAACCCATGTTGCTTTCTCCTAAAAATTCAAAATGGAAGAAGAAATGTGAGGAATTGCAGCAGGAAAATCAAAGAATTCTCAAAAATATGCAAAGTGTAAGAATCAATACTACTTCTTTCTTATTCAATAAAATATTTGAAAAGTTGCAGGGTCCCTTGGAAGACTTTTGGATTGTGTTTCCAAAAAATGTGGACAATGCAGTATCACATAACATGATCAAAAACATATTGGGGGTCAAGCTACATGAGAAGAATTTGGAGGGAGCAGATGCCAAAGAGATTGAGAAAATTGAAAGGCTACTTGTAAAGCATGATAAATTCGATGCAGAATTACAAAAAGAATATGATGAGTGTAAAGATGTAATCCAACATGGTATTCCTATGTTAGTTGACCAGAAAGGTGAAATGAAGGATAATGATAAATGGATTGTTGCCCTTGATGCTACCCAGACAGATGGAATAGAGTTAAAGGAAACCACTACACAGATGAAGCGGTTTGTCAAATTGGAGATCGTGGTCAGGGACCTGATTTATGATGTAGATACCTATAAGTCAGAAAAGTATTTGGAGCATATTAAGGAACTATGGTGAAGTGCTTGGCAATTAGCTCTTGTTCTGAATGTTTCAAATTGTTGTCTTTTAAAGTCTTATGTTATATATTTGTTATGTAGGTAGTCATGTTAGGGTCAGTTAGTTGGTTTTTGTAAGTTAGATATTAGTTAGTGTAAGTCTGAATGAAGGGGTATGCCCTTTAATTTTGAAATCGGATCCTCATCTACATATATAGAGGATCATTTGATGAAATCAGAGATAGATTCAGAGATGCAATTATATACAATACTCTAGGGGTTTATTTTCTAGAAATGCCAACCTGGTGAAAAGACATTGTGATATATGTAATCAGTTGATTATCTTATGTTTATTTCAATACAAAGATCAAGTGTTTTTCATCTCTAATTGTATTTATCTTTTTGATTGTTTGATTAGTTCCCTATGATAAATCTATTCATTTTGATTGTTTCAATGTGCTATCCCATGTTATTACAATTTGGGTTAAGTTTCAGTTTGAAGGATTGGATGTCAAGATTCATTTTGTCTTGTTCGTCTTTCAGAGCAAAGTTAAATTTAGCAAGACTAACTGCAAATTTATGTCAAGGGTGAATGCACTAGTCTACTATTGTTTGAAGATAATTTAATCAAGTATTTTTAGAGTAATCTCAATTAATAAATCTGTAATCTCCCCACTTTGAAATAGGATTCAATAATATATAATAATAATAATAATAAAATACAAAAGATAAAAAAAATAACCTTTAAATTAGAATATAAATTAAATATAATTAAAATTTAATATTAAGTTAATGAATGATCAAAAGACTGAGATCCATAACTGGGATATTTTAAGGCATTTTATTAGAGGACATTACAAAATCATACTTATAATAAAGTAACCTTTTATTTAAAACATTCATTTACAAGCAAGCAATTCAAAGTTTTCAATAATTGTTTAATTGAAGTGACAATCTCAAGAATCATTTTCCCTCTAATGCACATAAACCTTGGAAAGATTTAATTCCAATCAGGCATACTTGACAACAATGGGATTAATACCCATGAAAAGTCTCTTCTCAATCTTCAAAACAACCCTTACAAGACAATAACTTAATAGACACCAACCATACTTTGAGGAAGACAAACATGACAAAGGTTTTCCTTACCTTGTAATGAAGCCAATCATTCTGGTCAGTCTCTTGATATCATTGTTATAGACTTATCCTCCAATTTATAGAAAGATCTAACAATTCAAATGAAAGTTATGATAATTCTTCCAAAACTGCTACAGGATACAAGAAAGACAATATTAAGATAAACTATACAAGATACACATTATGAAGAAAACTAGTCAAAATTATTGATAACATCAAATGAAATATAGTGTTTGATTAGATTATACTTTCTTTTAAAGTTCTATACAATACCCATATTTTTTATTAATCCATAACAAAATATGCAATTTGTAGTTGGCCTTGGACCTAGAAATGTTGCTTCCATACAAAGGGCTATTTTGAGGGCTGGAAGGGTTTACAGTCACAGAGAATTGTTGACCCCTCTAGAAGCTATGAAGAGACTTGTCTTTATAAATGCTACTAGTTTTTTAAGGGTTAGAGGGACCGGGCAAGTAGCTTCTGGGAACCATGTTATGGATCCATTGGATTAAACTAGAATTCATCCAAAGTCATATGAACTAGCCAAGAAAATGGTTGAGGATGTATATTGTGAAGATGCAGGACAGGATATAGATGATATGGATGAGGAAACACAAGAAATGGCAGTTGAACATGTCAAAAAATATCCCCATGTGTTAAAGGCCCTTGATAATGATGAATATGCTAGAAGTGTGGAACATCGGACATCCAATGAAAAGAGGGAAACTCTTGCTGACATAAGATTGAATTGGTACATGGATTTAAGGACTGGCGCACACCATATAAAGAGCCATCCCATGGTGAGGAATTTTATCTACTAACTGGAGAAAATGAAGAGACCCTTCCAATGGGGAAAATTGTACAAGAAACTGCTCGTAGAGTCCTAAATAATCGTATAAAAGTTGCTTCCATACAAAGGGCTATTTTGAGGGATGGAAGGGTTTACAGTTGCAGAGAATTGTTGACCCCTCTAGAAGTTATGAAGTGACTTGTCTTTATAAATGCTATTGGTTTTTTAAGGGTTAGAGGGACCAAGGAAGAAGCTTCTGGGAACCATGGTATGGATCCATTAGATGATACTAGAATTCATCCAGAGTCATCTGAACTAGCCAAGAAACTGGCTGAGAATGTATACTCTGAAGATTCAGGACAAGATATCGATGATATGGATGAGGAAACACAAGAAATGACAATTCAACATGTCAAAAAATATCCCCATGTGTTAAAGGCCCTTAATATTGATGAATATTCTAGAAGTATGGAACAACAGACATCCAATAAAAAGCAAGAAACTCTTGCTGATGTAAAGATTGAATTGGTACATGGATTTAAGGATTAGCAAACACCATATAAAGAGCCATCCCAGGATGAGGAATTTTATTTGCTAACTGGAGAAAATGAAGAGACCCTTTCGGTGGGGAATTTTGGACAAGAAACTACCCATAGAGTCCTAAATAATCATATAAAAGCTTCCATATAAAGGACTATTTTGAGGACTGGAAGGGTTTAAAGTCCCAGAGAATTGTTGACAACTCTAGAAGCTATGAAGCGACTTGTCTTTATAACTGGGAGCTGCTGAATGCAGAGGTTAAGGGGGTTGAGGATCCATATTTTGCCAAAGTGGATACCATTAAACAAAGTGAACAAGCTACTAACGCCCTACTATTGGGCAAGGGAATTTGAGCTAATAATTTGGTCACAATTTAATTACTAGTTTCTAATGCCCTACTATTCAGCAAGGGAATTCGAGCTAATAATTTGGTCACAATTTTCTTAACGAAATAACTCAGGATTCATGTAGTGGGGAACTGAAGCCCCAGTAGGGGTAGCTCCAAATCACCTGACTTTTTTGTCCCTACATAGGGAGGAGACGATTAGGGAAGAAGCTATGGAGGCTACCCACCTATATGCCCTAGCTCCCCACTTCTCTTCCCTATGCCTGGGCTCCCCCCCTTCTTACTGTTCTTGTTCTTTCTATACGAATACAAATGATCTTGATAGTTCTTCATCTGGGCAAGGGATATGCCCATTTGTTCTTGCTATAGGAATATAGATAGAATACAATCTCATGCAATCTTTTCTTTCTATAGGAATACATATAGAATACAATCTCATGCCCCTACTATTATAAAGGGAGGCTTTAGGAACCTCTTTTTATGGAATTATTTTGGACAAATGCAAAAACTAAAAGTAAACTTTAAAGATTTAGCTAACCCGAAAATCAAAGGTCATAGAATTCTAGGGCCATTTCATTCAAATTTATTTCAAACTGAAAGAAAAGGCCCTACTATTCTATGGGGCCATTTACCAGGAATTAAAGATGGTTAGAGCTGGAAATAAAGTGAAAAAGAGGATGCAAGGAAAGAAAAGGAACTTGCAAAAAAATCTTGATGACAAGAATGAAAGGACCAGTCTCTTGTATAGTTGTTGTCGAGCATCTATCTGCAGCAATTGTGCCTGCTTCCTCCCAATTTTTGCACCCTAAGCCTGCATATAATGATGGCGTGTAATTACCTTTTTTTTGAAAAATACCTTGTGTTCGTCGAAATTCTGACGTGAAATATGAAATTTGCACTATCGGCAAAAGTCAACCTAGTGGTAACACGCAAGTAGAAGCATGTGATCGGGATATAATACACTGATGAAGCCCATCAATAGAATACACATAGTAGCAATGGAGAAATCTTGTATTGCGGATAGTCGATGATGCTATCAGTTAGACTTATCCCGCTGGACACTGGCAAAAGTAAAACACATCAACAAAGGTTACAATGATAAAGGGTCAAAGCTTATGTTGAGGAGACATAATGTACTGGGACGAGCTATGCCGAGGGAAAAGACATCGGGGAAATTATGCCTATCGCCTGAACACATTTTAACATATCTCGATGCCCGATGAGACTAGCGAGATAACTCTCACCGATCAACAAGAAGAGAAGTCATCGACTTATGTTATCCCAATGAGTAAGAAGAAATCAAGAGGTTGTAAAAATCATCAGACCAACATATTCTGATCAACAGGTAAAATCCATGTTCGTTGGGATGCCGACGTGAAATTTCAACACATTTGAATTCCGACGAACATGGGGTATACTTTAAAAAACAAAAAAAAGTTATCTGACAAAGCAAAAGAAATCCCATAGCCGGTCAAAAATGTTCGTCGGTTTTTCATCCGAAATCTAACGTGAAATTTTAACACATAGGAATTCCGATGAACACAGGGTAATTTTTGAAAAAAAAAAAATTTAACCTGACAAAACAAAAGAAATCCATAGCTCGTTTGAAATGCTCATCGGAAAACCACTCCGAATGTACTAGTGTTCCATATGATTTGTGAGCTCTTTTGTTAAAGATTTGATTTTATATTTTAGTCATAATTTTTCAAAGTCTTTTTGTGAAGTTTTTTTGTATTTGCATTGTTAGAGCATATGCATTGTTTAATTTTGCATTTAAACTATCAATTTTTGTGTTTGCGTGACCCTACATGGTAAATGCATTGTCTAAAAGGGAGAATGTGTTGTTTGAAAGGGTGAATGTGTTGTTTACTGGTAAAAGTGTTGTTATTATATGTAAATGCACTTCAGAAAATTGTATTTGCATTGAACAGTAATGTGAAAGCGTTATCTTAAACTGTGTTTGTGTTGTATTGGTGAAGAAAAGCATTAAACTACTAGTATATAGTGTTTATCTTAGTTTTGCTCATTTCTGTGGTATTTCTCTGATTGGATTTTTGTACTAGAGGCTTTATTGAGGGCTGTTGATATTTTCCAAAGTTGGTTTTGATTAGTTTTGATGTATTTTGATGGTTTTTATGTATATATAACTTCCTATGTTATTAAGGATGTTTTGGACTCTCTCCATGTTGATGTACCATGGATTGATGAGTAGATTTTGTGTTGTTGTTTTAGACCAGCAAGTGAGTTGGCCTTGTTGTAGATTTAATTTCATTATTGGCACAGATATGATGTCTTGATATGCCTTTGTGTTAGCCAAGAGGCTCATTTGTTATTCTTGTTGTTGTTGTAGCCATGTGTTTAATGTAAGGATTTTGGATATTTATATTTGGCTACATTTAAGTGTATAACTTCTTAGTTCCATGTTGGATTAGAGCCTCTTGTGATTTATTGTTTGGGCCATGTTAGGGGGACTGGCCTTCCTTGTGATGACCGAGGTCGTGAGAGATAGGCTTGCATGAGGTTCCTTGTAAGGATGCATGAAGTCTACACCGCCAGGGCACATTGGGAGTTTACCATGTTTTGTAAATAAGTGATAACCTAATAATTAATGGGTTGGGTAGTTAGATTCATTAATAAAGATATAATTGATGTGAGCCACATGACTTGATCCTAGGGAGGATGTTTTAGGATAAGCATGAGAAGGCCATTGCTATAGAAAGTCAATCTTCCTTGATCTCTCATAGGTTGAGATGACTCCACATGTCCATCAGGATAGTGTCTTATGTTGTTATGTTTTGAGGATGGCATGTGATGACACTCCACCCCTACATGTGTTCCTTGATGATTTATGATTGTGCCTTATTGGTTGCATTTATGTCTTGTTGATTTATATGCCTATGGGAGTTTATTCTTGTTGTATTATGTTGGTTCTTACACGAGAGTCGTGTGATTAGTATCTTTGGTTATAGGTGCTAGCTTAGGTTTAGAGTGTGTGTTGGGACTGTTGGCAATATATAGGAATCAATTATGTGTTGTAATTGATGTCAACACTGGTCCAGCTGGTTACTGACCTACTCCAGTTGGCTGCTGACCTATTCCGGTTTGACATGGTTTTTGTTGAGTTTATTAGAGATTCTTATCCGGTATGATCAAATTGTTGGATTTGGTTTTGGATGGTTATTCAAGATTATTATATGTTTGCCATATTCAGTTGGTTCATGATTTGTTGCTCCAGAAGCTATTGTTTATGTTCTGGTTTGCTGGTTGATATTCTTGGTACCAGTTGGTGATACAGGTTGCTAATATTTGATGAAATGGTTAATTGGTTTTGGTCCAACTTATAGAAATGGTTCATAACGTGTTGAAGGTGTTCTTGATTGTGTCCTAATTGTTTGGTGGCTTTTCATTGGGTGTCAGAGATTTTCCCAAGATTATCAAGCCTCGTGATCTGGTATGTAGAGAATGTCAAATGGGTAAGCAAGTTAGAACTTCTTTCAGAAGCATACATGATAGATCTAATTGAATTATTGATCTTATTTATATTGATCTATGTAGATGGGGAAGGACTAAAATTTTTCAAGGTGATAGATACTTTATGTTTCTTATTGATGATTACTCTAGAATGATGTGGGTTCCATTTTTTAAAGAAAAATAAGAAGCTTTTGAGAAATTCAAAATTCTCAAAGCTATGGTTGAGACAAAAAGAGGATTGAAGAGAAAATGCTTATCATCAAATCAAGGTGGTGAATTTACATCTGGTGAGTTTAATAATTTTTGTGAGAAGCATGGAATCAGAAGGCAATTGTCTGCACCTAGAACTCCACAACAGAATGGAATAGTGGAAAGGAAGAACAAAACTATCTTAGATGTTGCAAGGACAATGATGATGGAAGCCAAATTTCCTGATATTTATTGGAGAGAAGTTGTCAGTACTGTTGTCTTCAAATTCAATAGAGTACACATAAAAGGTGATACCGGTAAGACTCCTTATGAATTATGGTTTGGTCATACTTCTACTATCAAGTATTTCAGAATTTTTGGAAGTAAATGCTATATCAAATGTGATGAAGGAATATTTGATCCTAGATGTGATGAAGGAATATTTTTGGGTTATTCTACTAAGGGCAAAGCATATAGATGTTATAAAAAAATATTGTAGACGATAATGGAAAGCATAAATGTCAAAGTGGATAAGCAAATCAATAGTCAGATCAGACCATATGACTATGAATCGGAAGATGAAATTGTCAGATCAGAACAAGTTGTACAGGGATTGGTTCAGAGCATCAATCTAGTTTCTCCGATAACATCAGAAAATTTCATAGTGACTATTGAAAAGCATAAAGAATTAGAAAGTCAAGATAATCCAAAGACTCCCAGGTATGTAAAGCTGAGTCATTCTGAAGATCAGATCATTAGAGATAAGAGGAAAGGTATAATGATGATGAGAAGGTTAGTTGCTGAAGTGGTGTGTTTAATTTCTTAAATTGAATCAGAATCATTTATTGAAGCATGTAAAGATGAGAATTGGATGAAACCAATGGAAGAGGAATTAAATCAGATAGAAAAGAATAATACATGGGAATTGGTTCCTAGGCCTAAAGATAAAAATGTTATTGGAACTAAATGGGTTTTCGGGAACAAACTAAATGAGGAAGGTTAGGTTGTAACAAACAAAGCTAGATTGGTTTGCAAAGGTTACTCACAACAAGAAGGAATTGATT
Source organism: Cryptomeria japonica (assembly GCF_030272615.1). Lineage (NCBI taxonomy): Eukaryota > Viridiplantae > Streptophyta > Pinopsida > Cupressales > Cupressaceae > Cryptomeria > Cryptomeria japonica. The sequence goes on along the minus strand of NC_081408.1, from coordinate 33,027,785 downwards.
ATGATGAAACCTATGCTCTGATTGCAAGAATTGAAGCAGTAAGACTATTCCTTGCCTATCTTGCACACAAGAACTACAAGGTATATCAGATAGATGTCAAATGTGTATTTCTAAATGGAAATCTTGATGAAGAAGTCTATATTGAGAAGCCAGATGGATTTTCTTTATCAGAGGACTAGGACATGGTTTGCAAATTGAACAAAACCTTATATGGATTGAAACAAGCCCCTAGAGCCTGGTATGCTAGATTGGATAAATATCTTTCAAAGCTTGGTTTTATCAAAGGTAAGCCTGATAGTAACTTATACTATAAGATTGAGCATGATGATATACTAATCATTGAGTTTTTTGTTGATGATATCATTTTTGGAGGAGAAGAAAGTCTATGAATGAGGTTTACTGTGATGAATACTAAGAGGGGGGTGAATTAGTATACCAAAAAATATTGAACTCAAACTCTTAAATAGTTTAGCAGTTAACTGGTATAACATATTTACTAACAAACCGATTAAGATAAATACTAACCAAACAGCAAATAAAGCATTCACCCACAAGAGCACAATCACCATAACGCAAGATGTTTTGATGTTGAAACCCAAATGGGAAAGACCACAGTGAGCAAAAACTCACAAGTAACTATCTGCAGAATAGAAACCAAACCGGTTAAGGTCATACAATGTTCTTCACCAGAACAGATCCTATTAGGAATCTAGATCTCTATTAGGAGATAAGTCCTGTTAAAGACTACCTTGTGAGAGCATTTCAAATTCACAATTGTGAACCACCTTGTTAGAGGATTTACAAAGACTTTGCTAAGCCTACCCGGTTAAGGGTTTAAGACTTGTCGAAGATATGAGTAATCAACAAGTAGAGTGATCTAGTTACTAGCACAGAATGCTTGGTTAGATCCTTGACAGCTCACTATTAATGCATTTCAGCATTACTTTAGTCTTCAATATCTCCATACTCTAACTCTTCATATAGACCTTTCTCTTCTATGATCGCACATACAAAAACCCTCAACAATAACTCATACAAAAATCCTAGACATGATGTCCTTATAAAGGAGTCTGATTTCATGTCGGTCCAATAGGATTGGATTACAAGTTCCTAGGTTCAGTGCATCTAGACACATTTGGTAACACAACACAAAATCACTACCAAAGTGTTGGTGGAAGATAACTCATCACAGAAATACTGGTTGGTAACTCATCACAGAGTAATACTAGTTCATACAATTTACCGATTACCGATTGTCAAAATGAAGACTGGTAAATCAAAGTGTTAACTACCACTTTGTTCCTTCATACCACTTGAGATCCTCAAACTGCTTGGGATCTCCATACTGCTTGGGTCTTCATACCACTTGGGTTTTCATACTACTTGGGTCTTCAATCAATCTGAGACCGGTAATCATCTTCTGCAAAACACTGATAGTTTAAAGACTATAATACATAATACCGGTTGGAATAATTACTTGTTGAGCATAACTCATGCATCAAGAAAGTGTACATAAAGAAAGTGTGTGTCCATCAATGACAATCATAACAACATCAAAAATGCCAACAATCTCCCCCTTTGTCATTGATGGTAACACTTAGGAAAATTTTGACATCTAAGTGTTCTGCAACAAAAATTGCCATAATCCAAATTACTCCCCCTAAGCATATACACTATCCCTTTTGCAGAAATGAAAATGTATACTACTTCCTTAAAAAAATTAACATGAAAGTATACATAACATTCACCAAAATTTTAAGTACTACTCCCCCTTTGCCAACAATGACAAAGTGATGAAAAATAACCTGTTTCTCATTATCATTAAAAAGAGTAAATGTTTATGACAATAAGGAATGAAATTTATCAAAAATAGATTTAAAGGCCTTCATAAAAGTCTTCATGGCTAATGACCATGACTCAAGCAATGAGGTAGCAACCTCACTTTCCATTTGCATTTGAGAGATCTATTCTTCCATGGCATCAATTGTGCTCATCTCTTGAGTGACTGTTAATGCTTCCAGATTGAGAAAGCACTTCTGAAGAATTTGTAGTCTGGGTAATAAAACCACTTGAAGCTCCTACAAATCTCTTGCCCATTTGCTAATATCCACTTCTATTCTAGCAGACTGAAGCTGATACTGGTGAACAATTTGCCCATATGTAGTAAAAGAATCATACAACATCTTAAAGGTGCTTATGTATGCCTGCAAATCAGATTGCAGTTTATCCTTTTGTGCAAGCACATCATCACAAAATAGATGGGGTTAGATTATTTTTCTTAATAGTATCTTTCCCTCATCCATAGCATCTCTTATGTTCTTCTATTGTTTCTGAAGTTCAGAACAGAGCTCATTTAGTTTCTTCACTAAGGCACTATTTAGTGCCTTTTGATGCTTCTTCTGTGCATTACCTTCAGCAACCTCTTCTAGGCATTGTACCTGGTCCTCTACGACTGTACAAAGAAGTTTTAGTTTGCCCAAAGAGGAATTGGTACCAGGGAGGTTGGTACCTGGAATCAAACTGGTAAGGGTGTCAATCACAGTTTGAATGACATCCTATTCCTTTTTCCTCCTTAATGTTTCAAGTCTTTCTTGAGCTAGCTTTATGCTTTGCAGCAACTCTGATTTATCTGCAGATTGGAGGTCAATAGGGCTGGTGATGTTAGCCGGTTTGGCTTGACCACTAGTTGCCTTTGGGGTCTCCACTTGTGTGCTATTTTCTACTTCCTTCTTCTCTTCGGCTCTTTGCTTTTCCTCTTTTTCCTTCTTTTGCTCCTCTTCTTTCTTTTTCTTCTTTTCCTCCTTCTTCCTTTCTTCTTCCTTCCACTTCTCCTCTTCTTGTTTCCTCTGCTCCTCTTCTTTCCGCTTCTCCTCTTCTTTCCTCTTCTCTTCTTATTTCTTTTTCTCTTCCTCTTTCTTCTTCTCCTCTCCTTTCTTCTTCTCTTCTTCTTGTCTCCTCTTCTCTTCCTCTTGTTTCCTCTTCTCTTCCTCTTGTTTCCTCTTCTCTTCCTCTTGTTCTTTGTCAGCCTTTTCCTTGTCCTATTTCTCCTTGTCTGTGTCCAGAGTAATATCATCACCATCCAGTGGATCCACATTAGTAGTGTCCACTTGTTCTGTATCTTGTTCTCCCTCATCATCAAATGCCTCAATCGGGTTTCCGATTTCCGGTTCCTGTTCAACTTCTCTATTTGCTTGAGCTACTTGGTGCATTTTCACTGCAACTTTGGCATGGAAGTGTGTATCTTTCACTACTTCAGAGGCTTTTCCTTCCAGTAGCAAGAGTCTTCTTCTTCTCATGAAGAAGAGGCCTTTGTATCGGTTCATGATTTCAAATAATTCAAAATTAGAAGCATCAGGGAAGTAATCTGCTAAAATCTTCTCTTTGATCTCCTGTTCTCTCTCGATGGCAATGCGCCATTTATTATCTAAAGAATTGTATAAAGAATCAGGTGTCTCAGATCTAATGTCTGATGGTGACCGGTCATAAACACATAAATAATTAATGATTTCCCTCTCTACTTCTTCTCTCTCACTATCAGCAAAATCATCAAAATATTCCTTCAAATCACTAAGCAATTTTCTTTTAATATTCTTAATAGTCCTCTAACAATGTGTCATCAAAATATAAGAAGACATGTCAATATTTACCAGAGCTGATGAGGCAGGTGTATTACCGGTAGTTTTTTCTTTCTTGCTTGTCTTCCTAGTCTTCTTAGGCTACACTTCCAGTTCTGTAGCCTCAAAGTTCGGTGAGTTGCTCTTGGTCTTCTGCTTCCTTTCAAAAACTTTAGCGGGAGCAACTTCTGGTTTCTTTTTGGTTGGTGACCTCTTGGTCACTTTAGGGCTAGCTGAGGTAACTGATGTCGATACTGCCAGTGCTGCCTTGCCCTTTTTCTCTTTGGAATTCTCAAACGGAGGTGTTATCCTCTCTAAGTAGGTGTCGATCTGCTTTTTCTTGGCATCTAGCGGCGAGGCAAGCAGGGTAGAGGCATACCCGTCTAACATGTCATACATCACCTCATATCCCATAGGTTCTACTTCTTCTTTTCTTGGCTCTATTGCCTCCATTATGCACTCATCTAATTTAACGGTAAAGCAGATGTCCTCTTCATATTTCTTGACAATATCCCCAGATATCCTCATCCTTTGGCTCATCTTCTGCTTGAATTCATCAAAATATTTACTCAAGACCTTAGGATATCTGGTTCCCACCGCTTGGAGACTTTCCCTAATTTGTTTGGTGACCGGTTGGTCAGTAAACCATTGAATATCACTGACTCCCAGGAAGTAGCCTTGAAAGTAGAAAAATAGGCCAACCAAAAGTTGTCCAAATTTGAACCTTAGGGCATTGTCCTATTTGATGGACTTCAAGTTTAGTAGAAGTTTCTTCTGCATACAGGTTCATAGATCAAACCAAGCATCTTCCTTGATCATTCTGTAGACGGCATTCACCGCAGCAGCTGAGACATAATTTATTCTGTTGGCATAAAATGTTCGATACCAATCACCATGCAAGCATACTTGACCAACTTGTCTTTGATGGTGTTGACAGTCATTCCCCGTTGGTCACTCAGAGAACCAGTGAGCTTAGTCATTTCATTCTTGATTGACATTCCTTATGGATGATAGGTCACCTCTGTTGCAGAAACCAATGATGACATGAACTATTTCAGAAGTAATGTCATGCATCCTTTCGAGATACATCTTGTTTCCATGCACTCTGCTCAGAATGATGCGGATGTGCTCTTTAGTGAATTATTCAAGAAAGTAAACAACATTATGTAGTTTCTTCCTCTCTAGGATGTTGTATTCCAGTTTGATCTTCTTGTCATCCCCATAGAATAGACCTAGCTGGGAGTGAATCACTAGAGATCCTAGGTCTTCCAGTTTGCAGTCAATGTACCCTAAACTCTGGCAGGTATTTGAGATAGGGCATTGTATTTCATTTTTCTTTGGATAAATTTAGCTAAGTCCATAGGTGCACTAGAACTAGAGTGCAATGCAGAAGCCATGATTAACTGATAAACAAGAATTTCAAGAAATACCTTCACAATTTTGAAATTTAGCGTTTGACAAATGCAACTCCCACCACACCACTTCGGTTGCTTGATTACTGCTTGGTGTTCTTCACTTGATTGATTGTAAATATCTCTGGATTCTTCTGCGAGATTTGAAATCTCTCTAAATTGCAAGTCAAATCGCCTTTTGTCGCTCTGCTCTTGGAAATTTCTTCACTCGTAAACTGATAAGTGAAAATGACTTTGAAAAATCCCTTTTAAATAAATTCTCACCTACCCTAATAAATGCATCACCATTAGGGCATAAACCCTAATTTTACCTTTTATCGCTTCCAGTCTTCTACTAACTGATAGGTAACACATACTAGTTAAGGTCTTTTACCGATATAAACTGAGGGTTCGAAACATTTCACCAATTTGTTCCCCCTAAGCTTTTCTGAAGCTCAGTTTGCTGGTTTAGAGACTTCCACACTAGGTGCAGAAACTGGTTCATCCTGTGACACTTCTTCAGATTTCTTTTTCCAAGTTTTATGCATTTCCGCTTGAACAGTTTCAACATCATTCTTCCCTTCTAGAGTGACCGGTATATCATCTGTTAGGTTCTTTCTCATTCTGCAAGTTCTAGCAGTGTGTCCCAGTTTGTTGCAGTCGTAGCATACCATTCTAGGTGTTCTCCATGGTCCATTATTCATACTACCATTCTTCCTTCTGCATGTTGCAGCTATGTGACCGCCACCATGACAGATCATATAGGTTGTTCTCCAACTGGTTACCATTTGATAACCACCTGACCGATGGTTGTAGGTATTGTACCGGTTGGGATTCCAGTTCACAGAGGGTTCCAGAAAAACTTCTTGAGTCCTTTGAGGATATCTCCTAGTGTTGTGCACTACTGACCTGCATTCAAATGCTCTATTTCCAAACTTGTTGCATGCATAACAGTTTCCATTGAATCCATTGGATCTAGGCTTATTTTTTTAAAAATAAGGAAAATTGTTGTAGGCCTTACTTCTACACACATTAGCAGTATGTCCTTTGAGACAATTAAAGAAAATAGGTTTGAACTTTTTCTTACCTTTATCCTTTGATGTTGGTTGCTTCTTTGATGCTACATCTTTTGTTCCAGAGGTCTCACCTTCCTCATAACCGAAGAAGCCAAGTCAGGTGGTATTCTTGACCGGTTTTGTCGATTCAAGCTTTTGTTCTAGCTTAGCAGCACTCTGGTTGAATTTGGCAAGTATTTCCTTTGTATCAGTAGTTCTTTGGAAATAGAAGCATTGGATTCCTTCAAGGTTGCATTCTCAGAAATAGCCATGTTTAGTTCACCTTGTATTTCTTCTTTTTCCACTTTTCTCTCTTGGAGATGAGTGGTAAGGGTACTGATTTCTTGTTTTACCTTGGAGATCTCATGATCTTTGTCTTTTACCAAATCTTCAACTTTCCTTCTATTCTCAAGCTCTTAACACATTCTGATAGTCAGTCCTTCCAACTCTTTTCTTGGGTTGGCATTGGATTCATTCATTTTTTCAACTTCTTCAACTAGGGCATCCATGTCCGCTTCATCAGAAGAGCTGTTTTCAGTAGGTTCCATCAGTTTCTTAGCATTCTCTCTTCTTTTAGCCAGAGAAGCTTTATACTTGACTTTGAGTTCATCATAGGCTCTCTCAATATGAGTGAGACGATGAGTAAGCTCCCTCATACTGTATTCTCCTATATCTCCTTCCAAGTGGTTAGACTTATAGAAAGGGAGACTCTGATACCAATTGATGAATACTAAGAGGGTGGGGTGAATTAGTATACCAAAAAATACTAAACTCAAACTCTTAAATAGTCTAGTAGTTAACCGATATAACAGATTTACTAACAAACCGGTTAAGATAAATGCAAACCAAACAACAAATAAAGCATTCACCCACAAGAGCACAATCACCATAACACAAGATGTTTTGACGTGGAAACCCAAATGGGAAAAACCACGATGAGCAAAAACTCACAAGTAACTATCTGTAGAATATAAACTAGACTGGTTAAGGTCATACAATGTTCTTCACCAGAACAGATCCTATTAGGAATCTAGATCTCTGTTAGGAGATAAGTCCTATTAAAGACTACCTTGTGAGAGGATTTCAGATTCACAGTTGTGAACCACCTTGTTAGAGGATTTACAAAGACTTTGCGAAGCCTACCTAGTTAAGGGTTTCAGACTTGTCGAAGATATGAGTAATCAACAAGTAGAGTGATCTAGTTACTAGCACAGAATGCTTGGTTAGATCTTTGACAACTCACTGTTAATGCATTTCAGCATTACTTCAATCTTCAATATCTCCACACTCTAACTCTTCATACAGACCTTTCTCTTCTATGATCGCACATACAAAAACCCTAGACATGATGTCCTTATAAAGGAGTCTGATTTCATGTTGGTCCAATAGGATTGGATTACAAGTTCCTAGGTTCAGTGCATCTAGACACATTTGGTAACATGACCTAAACTCACTGCCAAAGTGTTGGTGGAAGATAACTCATCACAGAAATACCGGTTGGTAACTCATCACGGAGTAATACCGATTCATACAATTTACCGATTATCGGTTGTCAAAATGAAGACTAGTAAATGAAGAAAAAGGTTGAAGCAAACGAAGTCGTATTGGTTTATGTACCCAGTAAGGAACAGATTGCAGATATTCTAACTAAACCATTTCCTAAAGACTTTTCAATATCTCAGAGATCAGTTGGGGGTCACCACCCCTCCAGAAGAGACTTAGTGATGTAGGGATGCATCAATTTGTTGAGCTTATCAGAAATATCTTCTGATCCAGGTTGATGGGATGATGTTGCTACTCAGGGAGAGTAGTCATCTATTTGGTTTGTTATCCACCCTCTATCATTGATGTCAAAGGGGAAAGATGTTCAGGTGAAAAACATAAATCTTAGGGGGAGAGATATTTCAGGTTATATTTTTTGGCACTTGGATATTTTTCACATTTAGTGTTGCCATCATTTCTAAAGGGGGAGATTGTTGGTAATATGCAGGAATTGATTATGTGTTGTCATTGATGTCAACACTGGTCTAGTTGGTTACTGATCCGCTCCAGTTGGCTGCTGATTTGTTTCAGTTTGACATGGTTTTTGCTGAGTTTATCAGAGATTCTAATCGAGTATGATCAAATTGTTGGATTCGGTTTTGGATGGTTATTCAGGATGATTATATTCTTGTCATATTCATTTGGTTCATGATTTGGAGCTCCAGAAGCTATCGTTTATGTTTTGGTTTTCTTGTTGATATATTTGGTACCAGTTGGTGTTATTTGATGAAATGGTTAATTGGTTTTGGTCCGGCTTCTAGAAATGGTTCATAATTTGCTGAAGGTGTTCTTGATCGTGTCCTAATTGTTTGGTGGCTTCGCATTGGCTAGCATGATGATTTGGTGATCCTCATTGGATCCGGTTGGTTATTCTATGTTATTAACATTGAGGGTTTCTACCGGTTGGCATGACGTGTTGCATTTGTCATAGTAGAATTTCTGGTGGATATAATTATTTGGGAATTTGAATTAGGTCCATGCTATGTACTATAAATCATAATATTGGTCTAATGGTATCGTTTGATGTAATATTTGTAATTATGGGTTATGTGTGTAGGGTTTAGCCGACCTTTTTTATCAAGGTTGATGATCTATATATATGGGTGATATATTCATGTAATTGGTATTGTATGGGATGGTTAGGTCTACATTATCAGAGAGTGGTTTATGTGTGAACAACGTTATATCATTCAATGAAGGTTTGAGGAGAGTTTGGTATTGCAAGGCAGACATATGTGTTTAACTAAAATTGTATCAAACATTAGGAGATGTTATTTCCATAGTGCATTTCCTCCGGATTGTAGTCTGATGTTTATGTAAGTTAATGAGACTTCACTTTTGTGTTGAGTAGTGTGCTCTAGGTGGTTGGCCTGATTGCACTTGTGCAATCTCCATTGTAATATTTCACATACTACTACAGAAGTATTATCTAACTGTGGATAGGGTTTCCTACCATGATTTTTCCCTTTAACGGGTTTTCCACATCAAAAATATTAGTGTTATGTGTTCTGTAATTTCATTCTTTATCTTTCACTGTGTCATTTTCATTGTGCTCTGGTAGAAAGTTTATAATTTGCAATAATTGTTTAACTTGTGGAAAATTGATTCATCCCCCCCCCTCTCAGTTTTCCTCTAGTTCATTCTAAAAATTGGAATTAGAACTTCTTAATAGGGACCTTGTGGGGGGTGGTACCTTTGGTTCCACATGGTTGGGTCATTGGTTCTTCTTAGCCATTGGGATGTTCTCTTGGATTCTTCTTGCGTGGATGTAGATTCTTCTTCTTGATGAAGTTATGGATGTACCTTATAGCATATTTATGTAATGAATATGATGGAATTCATGTAAAGTAATATTCTTGTATGTAGTAGTTGGGATCTTGTAATAGGAAGAGCTATGCTCATGATGTATTTTATGTAATTGTAATTGTAAGAAGGTAGTAGATGGAATTTAGGATTATGTCATGGATTGTAATAAGACTAGATGATGTATCATGTTGTACTTATAGAATGGAAGAAATGTCATTAAGTGTATTGGTAAATGAAATGGAATGGATTTATATTAAATGACTTAATTGTATTAGTTGAAATTGAATTCTATGAAATGATTAGGATGTAATTGAAATGAGAAGGAACCTCAATGAATGGGTTAGTATTAATGAGAATGTTAGATAATATGATTAGATGAATGATTCATGTAGATGCATTGGTAGAAGGAAAATTATACATTGCATGTAAGGCATTGTTAAGTAAGAAGATTGCATTAAGATTCCCACATTATGCATTTGGAATTAATGATTAAGAAATGATCATGTTAGAGAATTAGATGCATTTGTAGCATAGCTAAATGGATTAGTAAAGATTAAATATACCTATTCATTAGGATTCCATTACCATGGAAAAAGGATAAAGAGCATGTAGTTAGGAATTTTGTTGGGTTAAGACACATTTGGATTTGGTGCTCAAAATGAATGTGGATCTAGGGGGTCATTCTTGCATTGAAATGGTTAAATGTATTATGTTAAAATATTACACATATCATATTGGATAAATATCATAGTAGATTGCATATCTCATGGTTAGGAAATGGATATAATGCATTAATTTAGAATGGAATGTGATTATCATGTGAGTAGGATGTCATTATGATAGTCAAGTAAGTAATGACGTTGAAGTACCCTAGGGAAAGATTAATGTTATTTTTGTTTATTTTTGCTTGTGTAAATTAATGAAATGTGTAATGATGCATGTTTATAATGGTTAATTTGTTAATGAATGTAATTAGATGGAGATATTATGAGTTGCATTATTTGTTGAAGGATTTTAAAAACTTTTATCTCCATTAGTATGTTAGATGCTTAGTTTCTCTAGGGTATTTTGGCAGGCATTACATTCATAAAATTTTAAAATTTTGAAGATGGAAAAGTGAAAATCAGTTAAATAGAAATGGCATGCAATTATTGGGATCGAAAGGACTAGAATCTTAAATATTTCATAAATTTGGGAAGACCAAGAACATGACTATAGGTGTAAAATTCTTCAATCTAAAATTTTATAAGATATTAATGTCAAATCAAAGACATTTTTAAAGACATATTTTTTTAAAACATATGCCTCTTTCTACCATGACAATTAGGAGTCACCTTACCACACTTCATAGAACCTATCAATTTATTTGACATGGATTTTTTGGTGTTAGGGTACTTCTAGCCTTCAAAGGTAGTGATTCAAAGAAACATTCGACAAGAATAGTAAAAAAACATATTTTCTTTTGTAAATTATTCATGTTCCACTGAAAACTTTAGAAACATGTTTTTAAATGATATTAATATGCTTATTTTTCAAGAAGCGAGATGTTTTCTTATTTTTCCTTTTATCTTGTATGTATTTGATAAGTCTTGTTATGATTGTTCATGCAATATAGTGACAATTAAATATTTGATATAGACATCAATCTTTATAGCCACTCTCTTGGGCTTGTTTTTCTTTGACTTGCTCTACTTAAGAATTATATTTTTAATGTCTAAATTGTGGTCTGATAAACCTTAATAAATTGAATCGATAAATAAAACTACTAAAAATTAAGTTTAGAAATCATTTGACTTTTATTCTAGAGAAATTTCTTTATGACTATAGCTAAATTAAAGACACAAAATTTTCATAGGTCATGGTAATTTAGCTTGATATATTTCTTAATCTTGGTGTTCTTCTTTCATTTCTCTTGGACTATGTAATATGAATATTCTATAGATCTATCATCTTCCCATGGTTATAGGCTACATTCTCCTTGCAAGTGAGGGTAAGAATTGTACCCACATTATTGGATTTTTGTTCCTTTCTGTTGAGACATAGACCAGCTAGGACTTGAACCTAGGACCTTCCATACGCTGCTGGAGTGCTCTACCACTGCGCTGCTGGCCCCTCTTGGACCAGTCCATTGTCGGTCCGAGTGTGGCTTATTTCCAACACCAACACTTTCAATATCAATCATTTTTTACTTCTACTCTGTATTTTACAATTTTCTTTTATCAATAACTAAAATATCAACTTGAAAATGATCTGCTACAACATAAGTTGTTTCGAGAGTAGCTATACTTGTTTATAAAGTCATTCTTGTACCAAATTCTATCAAAAAGTAGTACACCTATCCTTATATTTGGTTGCTTTAGTATTATGAGTTGTTGGCGCATAGAGATAACATATAACTAAGCCTGATATAGAGCTAACATATTCCTTTTATTTCACAAATGAATGACATCTTCGTCTAATAAATCAAGCATAATCCCAATTTTTCATGAGCTTTGATTCTTTCTTTTTTAGTGGCTAGTTGGGTTCTTCTCTTTCTTCTTTCTCAATGTACTAGATTTTGTGAGGTGTGGTTTACTCTTTTAGTATTTGTTGTTTAGGCTTTTGACAAATCTATTTACAATAGTAGTTGTGGAACTTGGGTTTTTGGAAAATCTTGCCTTTCTTCAAAGCTTAGTGTTGTACAAGATGGTTTTGAAGCCATGTCAATGAATTTTACTACACTGATGGTGCTTAAATTTGCCCATTTTTGTTCTCCTTGCAATTTTACCAGCCAAAGAAAATCCAGAAGTATCCTCTACAATAGAGACTACAATACCTTGAAGTAGTGTGCTCATTACTTTAAGATTGTTGGTTTCATCTACAATAGTTGTCATCCATTCTTATTCAAATTTGACCTTAGAAATAGCACTTTCATGTATCAAAGCCAAATGATTATAAAGAAAATAAATAAGAACCTAAGAAATGACTGTCTAGAAAGAATAAAATTACAATATCAAACTATAACCTACATGTAGCAGCTGGAATAAATGACTTAAAAAACTTGAAACTACAGGCCTAAGTGATCTAAAAAAATCTCCCTAACCAAAACTTAGTTTCTATAATAGTACTTTATTTAATATAATATTTGACTATATTTGGCTTTTATAATCCCGTCTAATACGCTGCAATGATAATGATGATGTTTTAGTTTTTCCCTTACTTTTCCCTCTTGGCAGAATGCAAGTTTGTAACAAAATCTTCCATTTATTGTCTATTCAACACTCTTTTGACTAATCATGGCAGAAATTTAGACAAGTCGAATGCCAGTTTAGGTGAAGACGGTCAATTAGAGTAATGCGTCTTTTAAAAATATAATTACGAAATTTTCGATGGTCGTGTACCTTGTCGTGCATCAATTTTCTTGCGTGATGCGTGGGACTTGTCTCTTCACGAACTTGTTTGTAATAAGTTTTCGCATTACAGTCTATTTCACCTGTCAAACTATCGTCCTTGACGCAAATTGCGTGTAATAATTAGCAGGGCAAAGAAAGTCAAAAAGTGAAACAAACGAATTTTGTTCTGGTACCAATTAGAGGGTACCCTTAAATGGAGATTCCACGGCTCCATATTTGATCTCAATCAATTTGTTTTGAACTTGTTGATTTCTGTGGTCACCTTCGCACTTGCGTTCACACGGACAGGCCTTCAAGTTATTCTCTTTATATTCAACAAGAGACGCTCAAAGCCACAGTGAAGGAGGGATGCGTCTATTCTGGCTCCAAAATGGCACTGTCGTACAAACGAAATGCATCCGGAGCTCATTGACATACATCCCTCCCATGCTCTTCCATGACGCGAAGAGTCACATTCTGGGACCCACCATCAGTTTGATCTGGAGGCATGTTGCCATTTTCCGGTTGACAGAAGGCTTAATGAACGCACTTGAAGCGTTGACCGTTCTGTTTAGAGTGGCTGGTGTGGGCCCCACTGAACTGTTCGCTTCACCGTTACCGGTTACCATTTCCGTCATCCGTAATCCCGCTCAAAGTTTGATTTTTTCAAACTCTTTTCTCCCGCTCATAAGCCAAAATGGGAGCTTTCGAACTAAATATATATTCCCCCCATTATTAGTAGCAGAGGTGGAAACAGGAACAGAGAAAGAGTGTGGCCCGGTGGTATGTGCCCGAATCAGATAGAGAAAACGTCAGAAAGAAAGAAACTAATTTCTAATGGAAAGAAAGAATGCTCAACAACTATATATTTGATTATGTTATTATTTTTGGCCATCTCTTATCAATATAATGGTAAATTATGTTTTTTATTAGTTAATTATAAGTTTTTTGGTAAAATTTTTATATTATTTTTCTATCTTTTTTTCTTTATATGTAGGTAGTCAATGTGGTAAAAAATGTCGAGTTCTAATATTTTTTCTTGTTGATAGTTAATGTAGTCAAGATGAGAAATATTTTATATTAAACTGACTTCTATAAATTAATTCATAGACTTATGATAGCCAAAGTTATGGCAAAACAAGAATTTCATATAGGTATTTTAGTAATATCTATGAACAAAACTGATTTTAGATGTAGTCCTAAAATTTGATCCAAGAAATAGTCATATGTATATTTAATTATGTTCAAGGATTATTGGAAAACAAAATTATAAACCCTAACAAACTCAACATTGTATATAATTTCCTTTCCATTGAAATCACTAAATGCAAATATGCAACTATATCTAATGAATAAGCAATTCATATGTTTTCTTTAAAACTCTAAATATCATATATGAACTCATCAATTTTGTAGCATAAATACAATAATACACCAAAGTGTATATATATTCAAAGCACTTATTTAGGGTAAATAACATATATAAGTTTCATCTTGATGTGCGTTCAAATAATAACATAAGGTAGTGTGATATGATAAGAATATACTTCCCTTTTGGAAATGACATCCGTGAATCAATATTCCAACCATGTGATAAGAACGCATTTTCACCCTTTTAGAGCAATTCCAATAGAATATATACTTGCAAAAATCAATCAAATCATTAACTATATGATAAAAATAATTTACCGTAATGAACATATTCAATTTATTAACTTAGGGTAAATAATATGCATATGAAAAGATTGCCTCAAAACACCAAAATCCATTTTAATAAATGCTATTCATCATTTTACCCTGGGTAAAAAGAACTTTTCAAAATACATTTTCTTCTTTGAACAAAATATAATCCTCAAATACATTATTCATACAATAAAGAATAATATTTACCCTAATATGGATTCAATTCAAAAAATTAGGGTAAAAACATGATGAGAGACAATATTATTAGGTCACGATATTGAAAGTACTTATGTATAAATATAATTTCACCTTTGTCAAAATATATTCTTTTATAACTTCTTCAAAGGCAATTAGAATATTATCATAATTATATTAAAGACTACAAATAAGATTTGTTTTCAAAGTGCTTTTGCAAGTAAATAAAGATCATTATGTGGTGAGAAATACTCCCTGCTCAACATGTGCTTAGGAAAAATAAATTCAAACTTTCATATGTGAGTTGCACACTAAACAATGTAATCAAAAATTCATATTACACCGGGGATATTTAATAATTTGCCCAAATGTTTACATAAATAAGAATCCCTAACATTTAAATGATTTTCAAAGATATCTTTCAAAAGTTACACTAATCATTTTGCCCCGCGAAACAACGAATTCGACTAACATAGCGTGTTAGTAGCTTTCGCTGATTCATGGGCTGTGTGGCTGCCATTTTCTTTTGCCCTGCGAAACTTGTGAATTCGACTAACATGGAGTGTTAGTCGCTTTCGCTGATTCACGGACTACGTGGCCGCTATTTCTTTTTCCTCGCGAAATAGCGAATTCGACTAACATAGCGTGTTAGTCGCTTTTGCTGATTCGCGGGCTACGTGGCACAAACGAAGTGACTACATCGGGGAATCCTACGCCGATAAGACTAAAACAACCCGAAAGCGACTAACACGCTATGTTAGTCGAATTCACTGTTTCGCGCTCCAAAAGGAAATGGCGGCCACGCAGTCCGTGAATCAGCGAAACAGACTAACACGCTATGTTAGTTGAATTCGTTGTTTCGCAGGGCAAAAGGAAATGGCGGCCACGCAGTCCACAAATCAGCGAAAGCAACTAACATGCCATGTTAGTCGAATTCGCCATTTTGCGAGGCAGAAGGAAATGGCGGCCACATAGCCCGCGAATCAGTAAAAGACCTTTATTGTCATCAGGATAACATACACTATCAGAAATGAGGAAAAAATGTCATCCCGATACCCGATGGGGCTATCGGTGGAGCTCTTGCCGATAACTGATGGAGTGATGTCTTCATAGCGGTGACATCGGGTTATCGGGAGGTCCCAATTTATGTTACCCCGATACCCGATGCACTAAATGGAGAAGGCGACTCTATCAGAGAGACTCTCTGATAAAGTGATACCAAGAAAGAAGGGGAGTCAGACTCATTGGGATAACATACATTGTCGGAGAGATGCGTTTTCAGTTATCCCAATGCCCGACGAGGAAGATGAGCTCGACACAAACGAAGTGACTACATCGGGGAAGCCTACGTCAATAAGACTGAAACAACCTGAAAGCGACTAACACGCTATGTTAGTCGAATTCGCTGTTTCGTGGTCCAAAAGGAAATGGCGATCATGCAGTTCGCGAATTAGTGAAATAGACTAACATGCTATGTTAGTCAAATTCACTGTTTCGTGAGGCAAAAGGAAATGGTGGCCGCATAGTCCGCAAATCAGCGAAAGCGACTAACACGCCATGTTAGTCAAATTCGCTGTTTCGCGGGGCAAAAGGAAATGGCGGCCATGCAGCTCGCAAATCAACGAAAGCCCTTTATTGTCATCGAGATAACATACACTATCGGCAATGAGGAAAAAATGTCATCCCGATACCCGATGGGGCTATTGGTGGAGCTCTTACCGATAACCGATGGAGTCATGTCTTCATAGCGGTGACATCGGGTTATCAAGAGGTCCCAATTTATGTTACCTCGATACCTGATGCACTAAATGGAGAAGGGGACTCTATCAGAGAGACTCTCTCTGATAAAGTGATACCAAGAAAGAAGGGGAGTCAGACTCATCGGGATAACATACATTGTCGGGGAGATGCGTTTTGAGTTATCCTGATGCCCAATGACGAAGATGAGCTTGACACAAAAGAAGTGACTACATCAGGGAAGCCTACGCCAATAAGACCAAAACAACCCGAAAAGAAACTAACACGCTATGTTAGTCGAATTCTATGTTTCGTGGGGCAAAAGGAAATGGTGGCCACACAGTTCGTGAATCAGTGAAAGCGAGTAACACGCCATGTTAGTCGAATTCGCCGTTTCGCGGGATAAAAGGAAATGGCAACCACGCAACCTGTGAATCAGCAAAAGCTACTAACATGCTATGTTAGTTGCATTCGATGTTTCATGGGGAAAAAGGAAATGATGACCACTTAGTCTGCGAATCACCGAAAGCAACTAACACGCTATGTTAGTCAAATCTTCCATCAACATGCTATGTGCCTAAACAATGTTCCATGAATCTTCTCTCTCTCTCTCTCTCTTTCCCTCTCTCTCCCATTCTTTCTCTCTTAACTCTCTCTCTCTCTCTCTGCCTCTATCTCTCTATCTCACTCTCCTCCTCTGTCAAGCGTATCTCTCTCCCATTCTTTCTCTCTTAAGTCTCTCCCTCTCATCCTCTCTCTATCTCACTCTCACCTATCAGGTGTATCTCTCTCTTATTCTCTCCCTCTCTCCTCCCCCTCCCTCTCTCCCTTTCTCATTACCTCTCTTTCTCACTCTCTCCCTCTCTCCCTCTCTTCGCACCTCTCTCTCTCTAGTCTCTTGTACTCTCCTTCCATCCCTTCCTCCTTCTCACTCAGACTATCTCTATCTCTCACCCTCTCTTTCTCTCTCACACCTTCCCTCCCTCCATCTCTTCGGTCTCTCTTTCTCTCTCAATCCCTCTATCCACCCCTCTCTCTCTCTCTCTCTCTCTCTCTCTCTCTCTCTCTCTCTCTCTCTTTGAGTCCCCTTCTTTGTGTCGCTCTTTATCTCTATCTCTCCCTCTATTTCCCTCTATTTCTCTCTCTCTCTCTCTCTCTCTCTCTCTCTCCCTTTCCCTTTCTCCGTCTCCCCCCCTCTCTCTCTCCATCTCTCTTTCTCTCATTTATCTCTTGTCTCTCCCTCTCAGTCTCTATCTCTCTATCTCACTCTCCTCCTCTTTTAGGTGTATCTCTCTCCCATTCCCTCCCTCTCCTTCCCCTCTCTCCCTCTCTAGGGTCATATGGTATCCTAGGGATCCATGCATGTGTCCTAAGGGGTCATAGGACACCATGTGATCCATAATGACACATAATATGTCATATGGAGTCCTAAGGGGTCATAGGACACCATATGACCCCTTAGCACACCATATAACCCATAATGACACCAAATGGTGTCCTAAGGGGTCATAGAACACTATATGACCTCTTAGGACACCATACAACCCATAATGACACTGTATTGAGTCCTAAGGGGCCAAATGGTGTTGTAAGGGGTCGTAGGAGACCATATGACCCCTTAGGACACCATACGACCCCTAACGACACCATATGGTTTCCTAAGGGGTCATAGGACAACATAAGACACAATGGTTTCCTAAGGGGTCATAGGACACTATATTATCCCTTAGAACACCATAGGACCTATAACAATACCAAATAGTGTCCTAAGGGGTCATAGAATACCATATGGTGTCCTGAGGGGTAATATGGCATCCTATGACCCCTTAGGACACCATATGGTGTCGTTATGGGTCGTATGGTGTCTTAAGGGGTCATATGGTGTCCTAAGGTGTCATCTAGTGTCCTAAGGTGTTATAGAACACCATATGACCCCTTAAGACACCATATGACCCATAACGACACCATATGGACTCCTAAGGGGTTATATGGTGTCCTAAGGGATCATAGAACACCATATGACCCCTTAGGACACCATATGACCCATAATGACACCTAAGGGGTCATATGGAGTCCTAAGGGGACATAAGACACCATACGACCCCTTAGTATACCATACGATCCATAATGACACCAAATGGTGTCCTAAAGGATCATAGAACACCATATGACCTCTTAGGACACCATACAACTCATAAAGACACCATATGGAGTCCTTAGAGGTCATATGGTATCCTAAGGGGTCATAGGAGACCATATGACCCTAATGACACATAAGGGGTCATATGGTGTTCGAAGGGGTCATAGGACACCATATGAACCCTTAAGACACCATATGAACCATAACAACACCATGTGGTGTCCCAAGGGGTCATATGGTCTCCTAAGAGGTCATAGAACACCATATGACCCCTTAGGACACCATATAATGACACCAAATGGTGTCCTAAGGGGTTCCAAGGTGTCCTAAGGGGTCGTAGAACACTATATGACCTCTTAGGACACCATATGACCCATAACGACACCATATGGAGTCCTGAGGGATCATATGGTGTCCTGAGGGGTCATAGGACACCATATGACCCTTTAGGACACCATACGACCCCTAACAACACCTAAGGGGTTATATAGTGTACTAAGGGATCATAGAACACCATATGACCCCTTAGGACACAATACAACCAATAACGAAACCATATGGTGTCCTAAGGAGTCATATGGTGTCCTGAGGGGTCGTAGAACACCACATGACCCCTTAGGATACCATATGGTCTCTATCTCTTTCCCTCTAACTCTTTTTACCTCTCTCCCTCCCAACCCCCTTCTCCCTCTCACCCTCTATCTCTATCTCTCTCACTCCCCCTCCCTTAGGTATCTCTCTCTTTCTCTCATTATCTCCCTTTCTCTCTCTCTCTCTCCATCTCTCCCTATCCCTCCCTTTCCCTTTCTCTATCTCTCTCTCCCTCTCTCATAGGTGTCTCTCTCCCATTCTTTCCATTCTCTCCATTCTTTCCCTCTCTCCCTCCCTCCCCATCCATCTCTCTCTCCCCTCTCTCCCTCTCTCTTAGGTCTCTCTCCCATTATTTCCTCTCTCTCTCTCTCTCTCTCTGGTGTCTCTCCCTACCCTTCTATCTCTGTTTTCTCAACTATCTCTCTCTCTCTCTCCCTTCTTTTTCCCTCTTTCCCTCTCTCCCTCCCCCATCCTCTATCTTCCCTCTCCCTCTCTGCCTCCCATTCGTTCTCTCTCTCTCTCTCTCTCTCTCTCTCTCTCTCTCTCTCTCTCTCTCTCGTCTCTCTCCCCCCCTCTCTCTTAGGTGTCTCTCTTTTCTATTATGTTCATCTTTCCCTCTCTCCCTCCCCCATTCTCTCTCTTCCCTCGCCCTCTCTCCTTCCCATTATTTCCCTCCCCCTCTCTCAAGTGTCTCTCTCTCACATTCTTTCCCTCTCTCCCTCTCTCCCTTTCTCTCTCAAGTCTCTCTCTTTTCCTCTAACACTCTTTCTTTCTCTCCCATTCCCTTTCTCTTTCTCTCTCAAGTATCTGTCCTTCTCACCCTCTCTTTCCCTCTGTCCTTTCATCCTCTCTTCTCTCTCCCTCTCTCCCTCCCAAGCCTAACCTAAGAGAGAGAGAGAAACCGTGAATTCGACTAACATAGCGTGTTAGTCACTTTTGGGTTGTTTCAACGTTATTGACGTAGGCTTCCCCAATGTAGTCACTTCATTTGTGTCGAGCTCATCTTCCTCATCGGGCATCGGGATAACTCAAAACGCATCTTCCCGACAATGCATGTTATCCCGATGAGTCTGACTCCCCTTCTTTCTTGGTATCACTTTATCAGAGAGAGTCTCTCTGATAGAGTCGCCTTCTTCATTTAGTGCATCGAGTATCGAGGTAACATAAATTGGGACCTCCTGATAACCTGATGTCACTGCTATGAAGACATCACTCCATCGGTTATTGGCAAGAGCTCCACCGATAACCCCATCGGGTATCGGGATGACATTTTTTCCTCGTTGCTGATAGTGTATGTTAGTCACTTTCCCTGATTCACGGACTAGGTGGCCGCCATTTGCTTTTGCCCTATGAAACAATGAATTCAACTAACATAGCGTGTTAGTCGCTTTCGCTAATTCATGGGTTGTGTGGCTATCATTTCCTTTTAGACTGAGAAATGATGAATTCGACTAACATGGCATGTTAGTCAATTTCATTGATTCGCGGACTGCGTGGCCACCATTTCCTTTTGGACTGCAAAACAACCAATTCAACTAACATAGCGTGTTAGTCACTTTCGGGTTGTTTCAGTCTTATCAACGTAGGCTTCGCCGATGTAGTCACTTCGTTTGTGCCGACCTCATCTTCCTCATCGAGCATCAGGATAACTCAAAACGCATCTCCCTGATAATGTATGTTATCTTGATGAGTGTGAGTCCACTTCTTTCTTGGTATCACTTTATCAAAGAGAGTCTCTCTAATAAAGTCGCCTTCTTCATTTAGTGCATCGGGTATTGGGGTAACTTAAATTGGGACCTCCCGATAACCTGATGTCACTGCTATGAAGACATCACTCCATCGGTTATCGACAAGAGCTCCACAGATAACCCCATCGGGTATCTGGATGACATTTTTTCCTCGTTGCTGATAGTGTATGTTAGTCACTTTCGCTGATTCTCGGACTGGGTGGCCGCCATTTCTTTTTGCCCTACGAAACAACGAATTCAACTAGCATAGCGTGTTAGTCACTTTTGCTGATTTGTGGGTTGCGTGGCTGCCATTTCTTTTTAGACCGCGAAATGACAAATTTGACTAACATGGTGTGTTAGTCGATTTCGTTGATTCGCGGACTGCATGGCTGCCATTTCCTTTTGGACCACAAAACAGCGAATTCGACTAACATAGCGTGTTAGTCGCTTTCGGGTTGTTTCGGTCTTATCGACATAGGCTTCCCCAATGTAGTCACTTCGTTTGTGCCGAGCTCATCTTCCTCATTTGTTTCTCTTTCATCTCTATCTATTCTTCAATCATCTCTCCTTAGCTCTGTACATCTTCTTGTACCAACCTCTATCTTGCTCTTCCCCCCTCTCTTTCTATCTCTATCTCTACCTCTCTCTCCCTCTCACCCCATTCTAAACATAAATTGATTATCTTCCTAATTTAAAGTTTGTTTCATAGGTTATGTTCCTGTTATTATTTAAAGGTTTTGTTCCAATTATGATTAGATGGGTTATGATTCAAAAGTTTTGTTTAAATTATGATTGGATCCTTGTATGAGGATACAAACATCATTTTCTAAATAACCTGCTAGACTAAGTTTTTCGCTCTATTTTAAAATATAACTGTGTAAATAATTTGGATCTGCAAAATTACAATTAAATTAAAAACACTTTAAATTCTTCTTCATAAACCATTAAAAAATCATACGTGCTATCAATTTTGTCCCTAATCAATAATAATAAATTGTAATTATTAATAATTTTTCGCTTCAGAAAACTAAATTGTAATTTTGGGGGCTTCAAAGCCACAGGTAAAACTTGAGCATATGTTACATATGCCTTGTCCATTATCTGCACTAACCATTGTCATTGTAAAAATTATAAAGCAAACGTGACAGTGAATTTCATAAAGCAATACGAAGAAAAAAAAAAAAAATTGAAGACAAATTTTTTTCGCAGTCTACAATAATAATAATAATAGACTGAAATATCTCTGAAATGTAAAGGGGAAAAAATGTTATCTATTTTCTTCATACACTGGTAGATTATGAAGTGCGATTCATTCACAGATTATGAAGTGTGATTCATTCACACATTTTATAAAATACAATCACTTCACATTCATAGCACCCAAGAGTCACATTAAAATATAGACAAAACTTTTCTTATTCAAAGAATGTGACATTGATTAACATGAAATGTCTCTAGGTATGAGAGTACAAACTTTTTCCACTGATGTTTGATCAAACTCTATGATGGAAAAAACCTCACAAAATAAACTCTATATCTACAACGACATTGATTTCAATATTTCAGATTTAAAAACACTAGTGGAGAAGCATGATAAAGACTACTAAAGAACCAAGGGAAATTATTCTTCTGTAACTCTAGACATCGTTTTAATCATACCCAGCTACAGCAAAAAAACAAGACAAAATTTTTCTTTACACTATGTCGTTCGTACTTAAGAAAAGATAAAATATCAAGCATTTACAGCCCTAGCAATCCATGCATTGTGTGCTTAGATAATGTTATGATAATCAGACGCTCAAAAATAACATTCACACACTACTTTCTATCCATACATCCTTCAAATATTGCAATGCCGACTTTGAACAATAAACCCAATTTTATGTTTATCATGGAGATGGAGCAACTAGATGGGTGGTAGGATCATGATAATCGGATTGATGAATCCAAATTTCTGCTCTCCCTTCTTTAATACTTTTGGTATTTTACCCATACCCTTCTGGAAAAAATCTGATTTCTTTCTTTCTTTTGGCTTCTCCAAGCTATTACAGATAAAGAAACAACAATTCATGCTTGTGCATCACAGATAAAAGAAACAAAACACTAAATATGCAGTCGGAGGAAAAAATATGTTATGGGTATTTTAAGTATCAATACCTTATCTCCTAAGATTGGTCTGCCATTGAAATCTTTCCCATGCAAACTGATTTGACCATGGGCAACAGAAATATCTGCAGAAATCATCACTGTTATTAACAACTACAATATAGACTAATAGATTTCATTACTATGTAACTCAAACCTATGTCATTCAATGCCTCAACTGAAGTTGCCAAAATGCATATCAGCATGAAAGAATAATGCCAAAAATCTCCCAGAAAAATCTTTGCTCCATCCAGGCTAAGAAAATAAGGCGGCTCCTTATAGATCTGAGACAAAACGTCGGGAGCACCGCTTCTATAAGATGAACCTTTCATCTCCACGCTTCCCATGACGACAACGACCAGCACCAGCAAGAAAAACCTCTTAACCCCAGTCCGGCTGCGACATCCAAACCTAGCATCAAAAAATGGAAATGAAATTGCAGCATTAGAAAATGAAAATGGAATTCAATAGCGGTAGAATTCAAAACAAATATGTTTGAAATTATGTTTGGGCGGGAGCGGGAGAGGAGTTTTAAAATTGAAATTCAAATTTTTGGACACACGTGGCTACAAACTGTAGCCGTACCCGTGAGGCGTGACCGGGAGAGTGGCCGGCAAATATTAGCCGCGTGCAAATGCTTTCCGTCAACCGCAAACGGCAACATGCCTCCACGTCAGAAGCCCAATGGTGGGTCCCAGAACATGTTGTATGGGGCTGTATGGCATGAAAGGGCATGCGATTTTGGGGAGCCGCATCATGGCATGGCATGCCGTTTTGGAGCCAGAATAGCTACAGCCGTGAAGGAGCAACTGGTACGTGTGGCGTGAAAGTAAGTAGCCTTTGTTCTGCTCTTGCTCTCTAATGGAGGTTGGTGTTGTCCAGGCCATGAAAGAGATTCCCTTTTGCATTTCAAGGCATCTGTTCTTGATCCCTCCAATCAAGTGCTCAACTCATGGCATGGTTTAAACTGTTGTGAGTGGAATGGAATCCAATGCCATCCTCACACACATCATGCCATTCGTCACGATCTTCCTAATTTCTAAAGTCATCAGAGTAATTTAGCTGGGGATGTTCTTTCCCCATTGTTCGATCTGGAACAGTTGGAGCACCTGGATCTCAGCTGGAATGACTTCTATGGAGTTTCCATCCCTCCTGGATTGGGCAGACTCAAGAGTTTGCACTACTTGGACTTATCAGATGCTGGGTTTACTGGAGATATTCCCATGGAGCTGGGGAACATGTCTACTTTGCGCTACTTGGATCTCTCTGATAATGATCTGAGAATGGTGGACTTGCGGACGTGGACGGGAAACATGAGAGATTTACGGGACCTTATCCTGGACAATGTGAATATGTCAAGAGTGGAAAACAATGAGTTGGATGACACTCTCTCCACTATGTACGCTCTCACCCGTCTTCAAATGTCCTCTTGTTCACTGTCTGGAGAAATCCCCCCTACCCTTGCCAGCCTCACCAATCTGACCCACCTCCAACTTTATAAGAACCAATTAGAGGATACCATCCCTTCTGCCCTGCTGCACCTTCCAAGACTGCAACTACTCGACTTTTCCTGGAACACAGATCTGGGAGGGAACCTGTCAAGCATTCTACCCCAACACTCTGCTTCCCTTCACACCCTCTTTCTTCCAGGCACAGCAATGGGAGTAAGTATTCCGAATTCTGTTGCCAACATTTCCTCGTTAACTCGCTTGGATGTCTCATCCTGCCATGTCGACGGTTTTCCAAATACGTTGGCAAATCTCACAGCGCTTCAAGTATTGGACCTCCATAATAACATGTTAAGAGGGCACATTCCGCCGTTTGGGGATAGACCTCTTCCCTTGGGAAGACCTTTTCCTTTGGCCTATATTGATCGTTCCTACAATGAGTTTGATGGTCCCATTCCCCCAATGCTGTTGACCTCGTTTCCGAATCTCCAACGTGTTGATTTGAGTAACAATCAATTGAATGGCAGTATTCCATCGCCCGCCGGTAACCTTCACTACCTTACAAAGCTCTATCTGAGTAGCAATAAATTGACGGGTAAAATCCTCCCTTCCATTGGTCAACTCTTATCTCTGGGAGAGCTTATTCTAAGCAACAACACATTAGAAGGTGCTATCCCTCTCAACATTTCTAATCTTTCAAAACTGACGAGCCTCGACCTATACTCCAATCGGTTAAGTGGGGATTTTTCAGAGTCTCACCTTGATAATCTCGGCCAACTTGTCGACCTAGATGTTTCGGATAATCTCTTAACTGTCAAGTTCAGTCCAACATGGGTTCCAAAATTCTCTTTGCATTGGTTGGCATTAAGCTCATGTAACATGGAAGGCGGGTTTCCAACATTCCTAGTAACTCAATATGAGGTTTACAATGTGGATTTGTCCAACAACAGTCTTGCAGGAAATATTCCGAAGTGGATATGGGGTGTCAATTCTCTCGTGTCTCTCAGTCTTTCTCATAATCACTTTGCAGGAGATCTACCTCATTCGTCGATGGGAAGTCAATTGCAGACTCTAGATTTGCATAGCAATAATTTACAAGGTCAGCTTCCGCTTCTTTCCTATAACCTGCGGGCGTTGGACGTGTCAGAGAATCAGCTGAGTGGATCCATTCCAGCAGATATTGGTGAATATCCTCAACTTGGATATCTGTCTCTCTCTCGCAATCATCTCAAAGGTAGCATTCCACCTTCTATATTATGCAGAATACCGATTGTGGATCTCTCAAATAACAGGCTTTCAGGTAAGATTCTTGTCAATCTCAAAAATTGTTTTATCGAGATGTTGAACTTAGAGAACAATTATTTGGAGGGCAAGTTGCCACGGCAGTTTGGAGACATGCCTTCTCTTCAGACATTAAAATTGGGAGGAAATGGACTAATTTCGTATATCCCATCATCTCTTGCAAGCTGTAAGCAGTTGGAGATATTAGATTTGAACAACAACAAAATGAGAGGGATCATTCCAAATTGGATAGGGCATCTATCAAGTCTTAAGATTTTGATCTTGAGATCAAATAGATTTGAAGGCACAATACCTTCAGAACTCACAACATTGCCACTTCTTCAAATCTTGGATCTTTCATCCAACAGATTTTCAGGAATCATTCCAGCCAACATCTCATCTTTGCAAGCTATGAAAAATAAAAAGGTCGGCGATGAAATCTTTCGTGTTGGAGATGATAACACAGGTCCAATTTATGTAGATCAAGTGACAGTCATCAACAAAGGACAGGAGATGGAGTATGTAAGATCATTGGCACTGGTAAAATGTATTGATATATCAAATAACAATTTAACAGGTGGAATTCCTCCAAACATGGGATTGCTTGAGGGTTTGGTTATTCTGAATATTTCAAGAAACCATATTACGAGTGAAATCCCAGAGATTTTGGGGAAAATAGTACAGCTGGAATCTCTTGATCTTTCACACAACCAACTGTGTGGAAATATCCCTTTGGAGCTGCAATCGCTCACATTCTTGAATTACCTGGGCTTGTCTGATTCCACAAGGGGGACAATTCTACACATTTGAGGCATCATCATTCTCAAACAATTCAGACTTATGCGGCCTCCAACTGAATACAACTTGTTGTGGCCTTCACAAAAATAAATCTTGTCCTACAAGCATCCGGCCACAGATAAATGTTGATAAGATAGAGGATGATGAAGAAGATGATATATGGTGGGGAGTTGGCCTGGGAATCAGCTTTGCAGTTGGGTTTTCTATTGTCATTGGAGTGTTGTGTCTTACAACAACCTGGAGTAGAAAATGTTTCCAGGTGATGGATAACATTATCATTTATCTTTTTGAAAGATTCAGAAAATAGTTCATCTTGTATAGGTGTGGTAAAGTTATCTACAACTAATGTAGAAGATGTAGAAGTTTGTAAGGTAATTTGTAAGCCCCCCTTCCGCTAGATTGTAAAAACATTAGTTTCTTATGATATAATGTTTGATCTACATAATATTATTGAGATAAATATATTTCTAGTTCTATTAGCATATGGACTATGAGTATTTTTATCAAATGAAAAATATAAAGTTTTGTTTAGACGTAATTTGTATTATTTTTATTTATTCTAATATAAAATAGTTTTGTTTATACATCACTGAGTGCCCTAAGAATTTAGAACAGGGCATCCATTTTGTTCTTCAATATGATTCATCAATCAATTTTTTTCTTTTGTGTTTTAAGAGGATAGGCAGTATTTATATTTTGTTATGTTATGTCTTTGTCCGTATTGACCACATGAAAGATGGGTACTATGGTTCTTATTAAAAGCTTGATTGACAAAGCATTAATCAATTATTTGTCAGATGAAAAAGCTTTAACAATTTCAAATATAAATTTTCTCTTGATTGTACATGTCACAAACCAAATAAAATGACATGTTAATCATTCTTGCTTAAGAAGTCACTAGTAATAGTAGCTTTTTTTTTTATGGGTACTCAATTTTAATTTATAATTAAAGTATAATGAAATACAAAATTGGAAAAAAATTGATGGAAGAAAAAAACTTGTAGAACAAATTGACATATGTTTTTTAATTTTTATTTCAGATTATAAATATAAACTGGTTGTTAGCAAAAATGTGTAGTAATAAATTATTGATTAAATAAAATCTATGTAATATTAGAATAAAAGTAGATAGGGGAGAGGGGTTAGTAGTTGTATAGGGTCCAATTATTGTACACCCACTTTTTGTACCTCCAAATCTTAGGTGTACATGGTCTTGTGTGTATTTCACATTTCTAAAACAAAAAGGGAGGTCTTTCAGTATTCCATGTAAGAAATACATGTTGACAAAATTAGCTTACAAGAAATAATTTTTTGTTTTAAATAAAACATTATCGCTATCCTCTAATATAATTCATTTTTGTAAAATATTAATGTATTTTTGAACAATTTTTAGATTAGTATAAATATTTTGACAATACATGAGAAGTTTAACTAAAAAGTTACACAAATAAACTCCAATTAAAATACTAGTATTTTGATTATTATTTTCTAAAATTATATCTATTTAAAATATAATCTAATATAAATTTATGCACAAAATAATTACATATTTTAAAAATATATTTATAAATTGTATACACTTTATATATATAAATTATCAACTACTATTTTACTTGTTTAGAAAACTGAAATTTTAAAAAATAGAGACCAAATATTTCTCTACATTTCAAAAGATTTAATTCCATTTAATCTTAATAATAATGAAATATAAATTTATGCACAAACAAAATCGTCCAATAATGTCTTGAAAATAAAACTTCAATGTTTTAAGGATAAACTCTACATGGAGGTGTGACTTGGTGTAGAGTTGTAGCAAACGATCAACAAACCGTCATGTCCTTCAAACAGTCTAAGGCCCATAACTAGATAAATCAAGATAAATGTTGCATAGCAATAAGAAAATAAAATTAATGTAAAAGCTCATAGGTAAGAGGATGTAGGATCTATTTTGGCTCAAATTTCTACTTATATTGCATGCATCACAATTATGCATGGCTCACACTATTCCCACCCCTTCAACTTATTATGTATGCTTACTTTGGCAAGCTACTTGAGGTGAGGTGAAAATTGTAGAGGTGAATCTTTAAAAATAGCATTACCATAGATTGAATGAGATAAATCACAAGACCTAGCACTTTGAGCTTGGTGATAATAAATATACATTCAATATAGTCATGGCTTTGACAATGCAAACATTAATTAAAATAATGTTCTTTTAGTATGAAAATATCATTCTATTTTATTTTAGATGAAAATAATATATTATTTAAAATAAATATATTTAATATATTTTGATGAACCAAGATATTAAGCTTTTATGAAAATCATAAGTAAAATATTGATGTTAATCTAAGTCAGCTTCTTGCTTACTTGCTTACTTAATTTATCTTTTATCTATCACTATCCAACTATTCAGGTCTTCATGGATGTATCATTTCAATATTAGTCTACCTTATCCATCCATCCACACATTGATGGATGTGTTGCGAATGTGAATTCCAACAATCACATGATCTTTTGGCTTCTCCCAACTCTTCATTTCATAGTTACATATGATTGTATAAATGGATCTGTATAGTTCATGTGTCACAACCTTATTTTATTACTTATCTATTTATTTAATTATTTCATTAATTATTATTTTTGAATATATATTAATCATTATGTTTTTTATGAAAGTCAAATTGTAATTAAAGTATTTTTGTTATTTATTAAATATTATACTATTATGATAATTAAAATAATTTTCAATTTCTATATTTTCCAAATTCTAAATGTAATATGATAAAAAAAAATCTATCGACAAATAAAAATAAGAAAAAGAAAGATGGTAAATTTAATAGCTATGTGAGTTTAATAAAAAAAAATTAATATCGATGTTTGCATTAGTATTTAAAATTTAGAAGATATTTCATATTAGTATTTATAAATTTATATTTATTTTATTATAATATTTATTTTGAATAAATTATTATTTATTCTAAAATTGAATTACATATTTAATTATAAAGCTATCTAATATTATTAAGAAAATTATTTATAAATTAAAACTAGCAATCGCACCTTAGTGTGCAATGGTACGTTGGAAAAGTGTAGAAGGTCAATCATAGAGAGAGGGTCAAGGGGGGGGGGGGGGGGGGGAGATAAGGAGGTAAGGAGATAGAGATTAGGAATACATATAGAGAGCAAGATAGAGATGGAGATGGAGATAGAGATAATGATAGGGGATAAAGAGAGAGGAGAGAGAGATATATAAGAAGAAATATATAGAGAGATATAGAGAGAGATATATAGGTGTAGAGAGAGATGGAGAGACAATGAGATTGAGATAGAGGAAGAGGTTAATGCAGAAATATGGAGAGATAGAGATAAAGATAGAGATAGAGATAGAGAGGCACATAGATATAGATATAGATATAGAGATATACGAAGGAGAGAGGGAGAGATGGATGTCCATAGATAGGAGTCATTTCTAGAAATAGAAAGGGAGACAGGAAGAGGGAGGGAGAGAAATAGATAGAGAGATAAAGGAGATAGAGGGATAGATGAAGATAGAGATAGGGATATATAGAGGATGAGGGGGAGGGAGAGATAGAGATAGATATAGATGATGAGATAGAGTGATGTAGAGATCGAGATATAAGGATATATAGAGGGGAAAAGGGAGAGGGAGAGGGAGATATAACTCAATAGATAGAGAGGGAGTGATATAGATAGTGGATATATAGAGGGATATAGAGAGGGATATATATACAGAGAGAGAGGGGGGAAAGAGTGAGAGATAAAGGAGGTGATCTATAGATAAGTAATAGAGAGAGTGAAAGATAGATATAGGGGTGGAGATAGATAGAGATAGATATAGTGAAGGAGAAACAATGAGAGAGTTAGAGTGACATGGAGATACATATAGGGACGGAGAAACAAAGGTTGATTGCATGAGAATCAGAGAGATATGGAGATAGAGATTGAGATGGAGGGATATATAAATTGATAGAGAGGGACAAAGAGGGTGGGAGAGTAATAGAGAGAGAGGATAAAGAAGTATAGAGATATATAGGGTAGGAGAGGAAGATATAGGTAGATATAGAAAAGAAAGAGATGGAGATATGTAGAGGGAGAGAAAGGTATAGAGATACATAGAGATATTGTAAGTTGCATAATCAAATTGCCTCGGATCATGCATTTGAATGTCTGTAGCCAACGCCAATGGGCCTATCCTTGTAACAACAGGAACTTCTTCCCCACAGACCTGGCCGCATGCCCAATATGTGTACTACAAGTATTGTTTGAACAGAGTGATTTCAAAGGGAGGACCATCTTGCTCTGTAAGTCATCCCTTCTCCTTCTTGTGAATTGCTAACTTCCACAATGTGTGAGCAGTGTCCATTTGGGTATACTCTCCTTCTAGGTCTATAAAGGATAGGGGCATGTAGGGCTCATAATTCATACCAAAGACCTCCTAAATGGTCCCGACAGATATTTGGATGAACGGATCCGCATTAGGCAATTGGATGCATCTTTTTTCTTTGTTGTATTTCCTGGTAATCAATTCCAATAATCTGAGATTCAGAAAAACATTTGGGACCACCAATCTGCCCAAATTTGTCATCGAAGGGTTCGACAATGGCATATCCTTGTTCCTCCTCAAATAGTGATATAGAGACAATTCATGGCCCCTTATGGTTGTATAGATATCTCCAACCTCTTTGTACTTATCTTCCAATTGATCCTTGGGCGGAAAATAGGTTTTAGATCTCCTCGAATTAGCACCCGATGACTCCATTTGGTCAATCATGTCTTGGTTCAATTTTTTATTCTGCACACCCTCCACAGACTTCGTCTTTTTAGCTTTAGCGGACTGTATATCTAAAATATCTATGACCTTTCTCTTCCCTTCTGAACTAGAAGCCTCCATGATTAAGTGCTTGAATTCTCAAATTACCCGCGCTTCTTGTGTGCAACTTCAATGTTGATGGCTGAAGAAACTGTGAATAATTCTATCATGAGAACTCTTTATTTATGTTGGATATGCAATGACTAGAGGAAGTCTTTAATGATCAAAACTCATCAATTTTTCTTCACACGGATCAAATCCACCTGATCGTGAGCATTTAATAGTGGTCGTCGTATCAGATATTCCAACAGCTATTTGGCATAACCCTACCCTATAATTCAATTACTTCGTGCCACCCAAATTTTATGTTCCTTCAATTACCTTTTTGTCTTGCCTATCGGCATAGGTCATTCCAACTAGTCCATCAGATCTCACCCTGACTGTTCTCCCTTTTCCCTTGTGGCTTGACTTATCCTAATGGATCCGCCTTCCCTCTTAAGTGGTGAGCTTTTCTTTATGTTAGATCGGGGTATGTCTCTCTGATGAAATCTCCTCCTGTTTATCCCTCTACTCACTCCATCGGACTTCAGAATAAGTCACTTAATACATCACCTGATGGTCCCATGGTATATAGCTTTCTGTTGATCAGTGTGACTTTCACCGATTGCTTCATCAAGCGTCGGTGTAGCCTATTCTCCTTACTTCTGATGGTTATAGTCTCCCTGATAGACCCGCGCTCTGTGGCATTCTAACTATCGGCCATTGGCACAACTCAAAAAATGTTTCTCCGGTGATGTCAGTTATCCCAATGAGTCTTTTCGCACCTTATTCTCCTTATCGGGTTGCTTTGGTCTATCAGCGTATTCTTTCCTGATGTAGTCACTTCACTTGTGACGAAGTCATCTTCCTTATTGGGTGTTGGCATAACTAAATCCGTATCTCCCCGATGATGTATGTTATCCCGATGAGTCTTCTTCCTTTCTTGATTGGCACCGCTTTCTCAGAGAAAGTCTTTCCGATAGAGTCACCTTCTTTATTTGGTGCATCGGGTATCGGGGTAACATAAATTAGGACCTCTCGACAACCCAATGTCATTGCTATGAATACATCACCTTGTCAGTTATTGGCAAGAGTTCCACCAATAACCCCATCGAGTATCGAGATAAAAAAATTTCCTCGTTGTCGATAGTGTATGTTATCTCGATGACTCCATCTTCTTGTCACACCATTCTCGTAACCCCCAACCCCCGATGGGTTTCCACTTAGTCGCACTTTTTTTGGCTGCTCATGCTTTTGAAAACAACATCAACATGAGTTACTCCGATCAACACACCATCCTCCTTGGGTGATCTCATCGGGGTAACTTATGCCGATAAGGAGAATTTTTGCATTTTTTTACAAAAGAAGCCCTTTTCCAAGGATGCAACTTTTAAGAACCATAATAAAAGGTGGTTTCTCCCATACCACTAACATCTTTGAACATGTTCACGACCCTACTCTATGTTGATCCTCCAAAATTACTTCTGCAATGAAACTAATTATCAAGATGAGGATTTCCAGAATGCCATAGTACTCAACATTCCATTGAATATGCCCAAGTGATGCTTTTTCATGAAGATACTGCAACATATCACCTATACATACAATCTAGCAGTAAATGCTCTTATGATGAAACTAAAAGCATCCATATATAGCACAAAACTATTTTGTAAAAATGTGTGCTAACTAGATGAACCTAATAGTAATGTATCTTTGTGAAGTCATCTGTGCCAAGCGACCAATATCATGGCAAACACATTTGACATCAACCACTATCTCAAAACACTATCACACTAAAGATATCATCACTGTGATTGTTTACTATTGATGATATCTCTATCTTTGTCCGATATGTACAGGACCAGAATGGGAAACAACAAAAATGGCAGGACATTATGGTATTGGAATTTCAAGATGTTGGTGAAGGTTTGCATCATTTATGTTCAAGGGATATTCAGTGGATGCCAATTTGTGTCAAAAATGATTCAGCGGCAGACCTCTATGCAGCAATTCCACTTGGTAGATTGGATGCATTCATCAGAGAGGAATCATTGCGCGAAGGTGTTGAAACCCAATTCCTCCAAAAGCAGCACAGTGAGCATGATAGTGTTGTGCACAACACGCATACAACAAAGATGTACAACTAGTTCGTAGAAACATCATTTCCTATTCTTTGTCTATGTTTAATGACATTACAACTATTGTTCATAATACAAGAGTTATTTTTGAAGGTATTGGTATTCATATGGACCAGAAGACAATAGGAAAAAGTCACCGAATAAGAAGCACAACCGGACATATCAAAAAATAAGAGGTTGTACATGCCACTTCATTGTTAAGGTGTTATATGGTAGGCCAGATGTGGCCATCTTGATATTGAAGCAATCGTTGCATGTAGACAAGAATGGTGAAGCTTGTCATGGCGTGGATGATACCAGCAATGAGTTGCACTCTCAATTTGCACCAAACCTTTCTGATGAATGCAAAGCATATATAGAGAGGTTGTTACTGATGGATGTGAGCGTTGATGCTATTATGGACAGACATCTTGATGCCCATTTTTCATGACATGTTGAAGAAGAGAGATTCATTCGTCACACGCAAGGATGTTATGAACATGGTGATGAGGGTCCATTCTATTCAGTCACAAAAGTATGTGCACGATGCCAGTAGCATCTTAGAATGGAAAAAACAAGATGAGGCAAATTTCTTTTTTTTTCCAGTAGCCACAAGGTGTCGACAAACCTTTCATTATGGGAATACAAACGTCTTGGATGCTTGACATGATGGTTCGATTCTCGCATGACTCAATCATCTCAATGGATTTGACAATTGCAACAAACAAATATGGGGTAAGTCTCTTCGAACTAAACCTGTTTTCATGCAGCCCATTTGATTTGTGGATGGTCATGATCTTCCTATTTGTTGCTTAAAACAATATCAATTATATTCATGTCTCATCTTCGATGAGCAACAATCGGGAGTTCCTGTTGCATGGGTTGTGACATCAATGAACAAGATCGAGGATATCCAGGTGTGGTTGATGGAGTTGTGGAGATGAGGAAAGGAAAAGAGGCTTGATTGGAGGATCAATGCATTTATCATGGATGATGCGAGTGCAGAGATTCAAGTGATAGAGTAAGTGCAAGATAGAAATGTTTGTCTACATGAAATCAAACATTATGATATGCTATTCTATGTTTTATTTCAAATGAGTAGGCTCCCAGCTCAATTAAATGTTTTGTTTCTAGCAGGAGTGTTTTTCAGAGATTTTTTTAGTGGCGAATCTTCGCCAATTGGCAAATTCTGCGATTTCATTTTTCTAGAAATGGCGAATAGTCTGGGGAAACACAGTGGTCAAATCGCCCAAAATTTTGGGGTTAACAGTCCATTGTATTTTGGCTTCACCATTGACCACATACCGTTCCATGTGGATGCCCGTAATATTCGCCTGGAATCACTCAAGCATGGGTATTAGATCACCTCCGTTATTCACCAAAAATAGTAAAACGACCCTATACCGAGGACCTATTTTGCCAACGATAAATTAAATCTGCATTGCACACATCGGTCTATTTTGCCTATTGTTAAATTTCATGTTAAGCATAATGAGGCCCAATTTGCCAATATCAATTAAAACATTACAAGCATTTGAGGACCCATTTCACCCCGCTTAAATCAAGATGCATTTTGAAATGCCTGCGAAATTCGCCAAAAATGCAATCATGGATTGATATAAATACAATTGAAAGTTTGAAACACTCTTTCTTACAATTTGTTCGTGTCTAATTAGTAAATTTGGGATCTCTTGATTCACATTTTGTAATTTGAGTTGGAATGTCGAAATTGATTATAGGGCGGAGGACCAAAGTTATAATCCCGCAACATAGGACTAGGAATTCCTGATTCCTGATTTAGTGAATTGAGAAGGCATAAAGGTGAGTAATCATTTCTTCATACTTGATAGTATTAGTTTTAATTCGTAGTGAGAGGTCAAGATGTCAGACATGGGTGAGACTCCTCAAGGTGGTGAAGGGATTGAGATGTCAGACAAGGGTGAGACTCAGAATCCTTAGGGTGGTGAAGGGATTGGGATGTCAGACAAGGGTAAGACTCCTCAAGATGGTGAAACTAAAGGGATTGGGAGGCCATCAAAACACCCAAAACTTAGAGATACCACCATAAAGTTTTACTTTGGAATCGAGAAAGTTTCTAGTCCATCAACTTCTATAGTTACGAAAGCCATTCACAATAGCTGACCACCACCACAAGGTGAGATTGTCATTGAGTTAAATGCATCAAATGAGGATGACAATATCAGTACGAAAGAAGATGTTCTAAGGGTTACACACAATGAGATAATTCACTCGGATAAAAATGCTAGTACTGAAGATGATGTTGGTAGGAAGAAAAGAAAAAGGAAATTAAAAATGGGGTGGGAGTGGGAAATGACAAGGAGTTTTAAGATTGATTGGGTACCAAAGTACCCATTCATTGAACCAGTCCCAAACAATGATGAACAACCAACAAAATGAAGGTGTAAGATTTGTAGCTGGAAAACTAAAAGAGAGAAGAAGATGCATATAAAGCTTGACACCATAGAAAAGCATATTGGTAAGGTTTATGAAAAACATATCATAGACGGAAAGGAAACACTAGTAGTAAGATGGAAATCAAAGGAAGAATGTCTTCATGTTAAGTATGACGTGAAACATGAAGAGCATAACCATAAAATGACATTGATTGGTAATAGTGGAAATACAATCAAGGTTGACATGCAGCGAAAGATGCAAACCTGGCAAAGACTGTTTATGTTAGTGTTATTTTTCACATTCTATCGAGAGGGCGTCCTATGAAAGATTTCCCAAAATATAGTAATTTATTATCTTTTTTGAATGTTCCTCAATATCCTATGTCACATTGGTCAATAAACGTTGGATGGGAAATGGAAAAATATCTCGCTAAGGTGGAAAAGAAAAATTTACAAGACAGTGTAAAAGAGTCAAAATTCATTTCATTGTCCATAGATGAAGTTACTGCGGTAGATAACACTTCTTGGGTCTATATGCATATGTATATCATAAAAGAACACGTCTGCTGAGCTCATCTACTCTATGTTCATAAAATGAGGGGTAATTCAACAGCACAAAATTTATATTTGGAAGTTAAGAAAGCTTTGAATGAAATTGCTGGTATTGATGACTTGATAATTGCCAAGAAGTTGGTGTGTGTTGGAGCTGCAGTAATGCAAGGTCAAAGGATTGGTCTTTGCGCAAGATTACAAACTAGTATTGCACCATACATGCTTGGCATTCACTGCATGGACCATCAAATGAATTTAGCATATAGAATTGTAATCAATTTCCCTACATTGTCAAAAGTTGAAGATCTGGTCCATGAGCTCCACTCATACTTCTGCCGAAGTCCTAAACGTTTTGCAGAATTTCAGATTTTTGCTAAGAGAGTAACAACAGGAAACAAGCTTCTCAAGGATGTTGAGACCAGATGGATCTACTTGCATGGACCAGCGGAAGGAGTTCTAACAAAATATCAATCCTTGATCGGACTAATGTACAAGCAACACCTCATAGTAGACAAAGCTCTTGATCTCTTACATAAGTTAAGTGATATATAGACTCTATTAGCTTTAGCTAGTCTTCTCCCCATGCTGGATTGAATGAATAAACTTGTTAAGAAATCCCATGATAGAACTATGTATATCAATGAGTGTAGCACTCTATGCAAAATTACATGCTTGGGCCTGGATGGTCTATATTCAAATCTAACAGGATGAAGCCCAAATTTTTTTAGGTGGTCGATAATTACAGATTTGAATCATACTGAAATTTTTTTACATTTCAATGCAAAAAATGAGTTGTGTCTTTGTAAAAGGATTTCAGATACCAATGCACCAATATAAGATGGGCAAGCGAGGTAGAGCACTACTAGTTAAAAAGGAAGATTTTGATGGGAATATTAAATCTATTAGTGATACTTTGAATTCTATTGTATACAAAATTTCAATTGAGATTCATGAAAGATTCCCTCGAGAAGAAATACTTGAAGCCATGGCTTGTGTGTATCCTCAATTTTGGCATTCAATTGGAGATAATCAAAATGACGAAAAGGTGTTTCATAAAAAACTAGAGGAATTGATATTGACATTTTCAAAAGATGCATATTGCAATGGACAACCAATAGAAGGAATTTTAAATTCAAATCATCTTAAAAAACAATGTAAACGCTTTGCATTGTGTATGAAATAACAATTGGAAAACTTGGAGAATCCATTTGAACCTGGATCAATCACAAGGATTTGGAAAATGATAGATCAAAATGAAGTATTGCATAATGCAATACCAAAATATTTCAAACTTGTTGATTTATGTCAAACAATGATATTGGGATTGGTGGAAGATGAGAGAGTTTTTAGTGTATTAGGGATTTTGAAATCAAAGATCAGAAACAAATTAGACAAAAAATTGGAAACTTGCTTGAGGTTGTTTGTAACTTAGTATAATGTTAAAGATTTTCCATATGATAGGGCACTAGCAATCTGGAATTCCATGCGTGAAAGACGAGGGTTGTGCAACACTTTAAAATTTTATGGTGCTACTACTAGTGTTGAGACAAATGATGGGTCTCAGACTCAAAGTCAACATGAAGACGAAGAAATTTTGGAATACCCGACTCAGAATGAAGATGAACCTGTTAGTACTAGTCAGTTTTAGGATCTTTAGTCCATTTGGGATATAGAAGCCTTAGACTGAGTCACTGAAGTGAATTAGCAGTTAGTTTATAAGTATTTATACTATAGTTCTTGAGTCATATTACAAATTGCAATACTATAATTGTCATTGATGATTTTTGATATTGTATTCCTTGAATTTGTCAATCAGAACGGATACTTATTTCATATTTTTAATTGTGAATTTGAATTATACGTAAACAATTAGAATTTAGTTTCTAAATTATTAGTAAACAATTGAATTATTAGTAAATTGGTTCCACATTATGTTGAACATGAAATGCAACAATTTGTGTCACAAGATCCATAAAATTATTTATATTGCATAATTGTTAGAACCTTTCTACTATTCTACATTAAATGCTTAACATGGTGTTAGAACAACATTTTTTCCTTTTTCTCCAAAATGCCAACTCCTAATAGGACTGCAAATTTTTTGGCTAAGTCATGTGAAGCTTCGATTCATGTCATGGGTTTATGCTCTGGTTTTATGGAAGTATCTTTTCACGAATTCTGGTCATGTTCATGGCGATTAGGGTTTTTTGTTTGTTTTTTGCTTTAGTTGGCTAGTAAACCGAAGTTTTCATGCGTTGAAAATCTGAGTTGTCCTCTCTTTATTTGTCCATGTCAACGTCAAGTGTGGTCAAATAGTTGGTCATACATGTTTAATGTTTCATCTCTAACTCGTAGATCAATTTCATGTTTAACAATTTAAGTGGTGAGTTAGCGAGTGTTGGTTTGGATTTAAATCATGAGGTCTCTAGCTTTTGGGGTGTTAGCATTTTATGTTAGCGAGCGGGAGATTGTTAATGAAATTTCTTTGGTTGTGAGGTCTCGAGTTGGTCTGATGTCATGCATTATAGCCGTGAGAGTTAGCGAGTAAGTCATTTCATACAGTTGTCGTCGACTCTCATGTTTGTTTAATGTTAGAATTTTTAGGTTAAGTTTTATGGTTATCACTAGCTCACGAGGTTAAATGTCTTTAGACATGATCAAACCGCGAGCTAGTGAGTGAAGTGCTAGCGGCAAATAATTTGCCTTGTCACCAACTTGCGAGGTCAAGATTTTCTAAGTGTTGTCAGATCAATAAATGGAGATGATGTGCCACTACCATGTGTCTCATCTTTCTTTAATAGACATGTTGTGCCACTGCTTGCGCCTTTTTATGAAGGTAACATAAAACATTGGAGAGTGAGCGACTATCGATTTTTGTTGGTACTTGTTGGGTCATTATGGTTAAGAGATAAATAGTTTGAGATTTTATGGTTATTGCTGGTTCGCAGGTCCTTTATCATCAAGTCAGTTTAAGTCACGAGCTTGCGAGTACTAGGAGATTTTAGTTGTCGCTACCTCGCAAGATGTTTTGCACTTGACCATTTTATGTTACGAGTTTGCGACTGGGCATGATTTTATGTTATCGCAAGGTTGCGAGGTGTTTGCAATTAAGTTATTTTAATTTGCGATCATGCGATGTGGTTGGTATTGCAGCTTAGTTGGTTGGTCGCTTGCTCACAGGTTTTGAAGTTGTTTAGCATTTTATGTTGTGATCTGGTGACGGGTAATTTTTGGTCTAATTTTGTGGTCATCGCATGCTCGTGGGTTTGTAAGTCTTAATTCAAAAAGTGTTGCAAGCATGCGATGGTGGTTAAGTGTCTTATTGTCACGGGCTCACAAGGGTTTAAGTCAAGTTAAGTTTTGAGTTGCGAGCTTGTGATGAAATAAGTTGTTTTGTTAGATTTGCAGTGATCGCCAATTCACGGGTAAAGGAAGAATATTCCAAACTTTGTTGTGAGGTTGTGACTGAAGGGCTTGATGAAGATCAATGACTGTCGCTCACTCACGAGATTCTTTGAGGATTTGTAAAAGGGATTGCGATCTTGCGATTAAGAGGATTTGGTAGCATTATCGCTATCTCATCGGTTACTTTCCAAATTGTTATAATAGGTTGCGAGCGTGTGATTAAAGATGGGGAATGGCTTTCTTGCTAGCTCCCAGAGGAGATTGAAGGAAGTGCAATTCATCATGTGAGATTGCAAGTTGTTGCCATGTGCCTTAGTGACACTCTGAAAATTAATTGAGATAGAAAAGAGAAAAAGGGGTGCTAAGCAATCAAGGATTGACATGTGGACTTGTTTGCCAATTTTTGTAAAAATTTTGAATGACAATCAAATAGAAGGGAATGAAATCAAATTTTTCTCTAGTACTTCAGCTCTAAATTAACGCCACACTAGCTAGTTCATGCAAGTGTGCCAATTAATAAGAGAAGTGACAATGCCCAAATATCATAAATTGCATGATTGAGCCGAGATTTTCTATAATTGCATCTATCTTCGATGTAATCCAGTGAATTGAGCTTTGCGGCAACGTTGAAGAATTCAAAGTGTTAAGTGTGGGAAAATTTCAGAAAATTGGTTCTGTAGATAAGAATGTGGAAATCATCAAAGCAAGTAACAAATTAGACTAGCTCAATCACAAAACCAGATTGCAATGATAACAAAACCTACAAACATTCAATAGAGATATGGAAATAAAACCTTCAATTCAAATGCAAACCATCACAAATGCGGATGTCTCCTCCATGATTCTCCATTGTCCTTCTTTCTCCTTCAAATTGCTTTGTTTTGTGGATCTCACCTTCAAGTGCATAAGCATAATGTGAAAGCAAGATTGACAAGATGGTAGCGCAAGAATACTAGAAGCGTGATTGATTTGGGGATCGGGGACCATGATTGAAGAAATTCATCCGATTTATAGATAAATTGGAGAAAAGACAAGATTAGCATGAAATTGATTTGAATGGAAATTCAAATCAAGAATAGCAAAATTATGACAAGTGTATGACAAATTGCTATGCAAGGAGTTATGACAATTTATGACAAATTATGACAAATTGCTATGCAAGATGTTATGACAAAAATTTGAAAATAGAAATAGAAATTAAAAGAAATTAGAAAATTAGGTTAGAAATGATGACTTGGAAATTAGGAATTTAGAAATTGATGAAAATTAGGTAAATTAACTAATAATTTTTCATTCATTTAATTAATTTACAAAAGAGGAGGAATTAATTAGCCAATTAAATAAATATTTAATTGTGACAAGAAGACTTAGGATAAATAAATAAATTATTTAACCTAAAGGGAAAATGACAAACAAGATTAAATGAATAAATCATAAAACCTTGGAAGATGAATTAGAAATGCAAGGACGACAATTAGGTCTTGACAAAAGATAATTAATGTCGATTCGATTTAATCATGATTCTGACTGACAAAGGACCAATGCTGACGAATGATTTGATTGATAAATGCACCAATTGATGAGGAACAATAACTAATTGATCCAAATTGACATGATTGAGAAAGATGACAATCGATGACAAATCGATCGCAAAATGACAAGATTGAAAATGACAACAATCGATGACAAATCAATCGCAAAATTGATGAGATTGACAAGGATCGATGGCAAATCGATCGCAAGATGACAAGATTGACAAGAGAACCAAGATCGATGACAAATCAATCACAAAATTGACGAGATTGACAAGAGGACCAAGATCGATGACAAATTGATCGCAAAATTGATGAGATTGAAAAGAGGACAAAACCCTAATTCTATCATCGATTAGGATTGACGATGTCCAAAATGAAATCGAATTGACAATGTCAAAATATGCCAAATGAGCCCGCACATTGATGTGACAGGATAAGATCAGCCAAAATCATGACTGAAGATTATTATTGACAAGACCAAATTTGAAAGCGATAAAAATGAAGAATGCAGAAGAAGGACTCGATGCTCGCAAATGATAAAGATCAAGTGCGCAACATAGAAGAAATGTTAA
Organism: Cryptomeria japonica; assembly: GCF_030272615.1. Lineage (NCBI taxonomy): Eukaryota > Viridiplantae > Streptophyta > Pinopsida > Cupressales > Cupressaceae > Cryptomeria > Cryptomeria japonica. The sequence goes on along the minus strand of NC_081408.1, from coordinate 32,985,790 downwards.
TGCAATGCAAGAACCCTAAAATAAGGCAATGCACAAATGTTACAGTATGACTCCGCAAGCGTTGACCATTTTTAGATGTCTACATTTTGCCCCTCTTTGAGACAATGCGATTTTAAGCATTGTTTCAAAGAACAATAATGAAAATGCCCTAGACAATAACGATGACATATGCATGCCCCCTCGAGGAATTGGCCGGAAACATCTAGAAAAGAGGCCAATTGATCGATAAGAATGACGGAAGATGATAGATTCGAATGGACTGCCAAGACTGACAGAAGAAATGTTAGTAAGAAGAAATTAGACAGAGGACAGTTAGAGATTAAGAAAAACTTGCTTTCACCAATGCACATAAGTAGGTGAGAACCTTTATTTAATGTAGCAAAGTGGATGCAGAGCATCATGACATTGAAGGCCAGAGCTGAAACGCAACCTCTTTTGCGAAAGACAGACACATCGCACACAAGGAATGAGTGAAGCATCCTAGGGTGCATACATCAAGGGTCGAGGTATGTGCAGCATTCACAAAGCGAACGTACTTATCATAGACACCCAATGATATAGTTGCCCCAGTTTGTGACAAACATTCCACAAACAGCAAACACAACAAAGAAAAGAAAAAGGGACCATGAACCATCCCGGTCACTCTAAATCACTCAGTGACATCATCGAGCAACATAGGAACATGATCAAAAATAAATCAATAAATGATAAGACTCGCTAATTCCAGCAAGTCAAACAAACATTCTGATCGTCATTGTCAAAGGTGGAAAACAAGAATGATCATGCTGCCTGGTTTCAGGGAATGCGGTACCTCGTCTAAGACAAGACACAGTCTAGTTTCGAGTATACCACACCCTGTATAAGACCCATGATAATAGTGACAAGGACAAATGATATTGATGTTGATTGATGGATCTGACAAGTTTAATCAGTTTGAATGTCTGGTTTGATCGAAAAGTTCATCTGTTAATGCATGATTTCATTAAAGCACAATGTGTGATTGAGTGTCGTTGGATGTATGCTCAGCGATCTATCTATGCACAAAGAGGATATTTATTGACAAAATGCAAAATGCCAAAGGAATTGTTTTTGGATTTTGATGTTTTGAAAAAATTTTGTTTGTTTTTCAGGACTTTATTTGATTTTTTTTTTGATTTTTTTTTTAAGAACATTATTTGATTTTTTGGATTATTTCAAGACTTTATTTGATTTTTTTGGATTATTTCAGGACATTTTTCAATTTTTATGATTTTTTTTTTTTTTGGATTTTTTCAGGACTTTATTTGATTTTTTTGGATTTTTCAGGACTTTATTTGATTTTTATGATTTTTTCAGGATCATATTTGAAGAATTGCTAATAGAAAATTATGCTCAGTACTTGCGAAGGTGCATACTATTGACTGGATCTGACAAAGGTTCACCTTCTGGGGTGGTAGGCTGATACGCCCCTGAGCCATAGGTTGCAGTAACTGTGAAAGGCCCAACCCAATTAGGTTCAAACTTGCCTTTGATGATGTCAGTAGATTGTGCATTCTTGGGGTTTTCCTTTAAAACCAGATCTCCCACTTCAAAGTGTCACCCTTTGACCTTCTTATTATAAGAGCGACGGAGACGGTTTTGATATGCTTGCAAATGTGTCAGGGCTGTCTGACGTTTCTCATCTAACATCTCAAGTTGATGCAACCAAGAGACTCTGTGCATCTCATCATCAATCAGATGTTGCAAGGAAACACACAAAGAAGGAATCTCCACTTCCAAGGGTAAAATGGCTTCTGCACCATACACCAAGGAATAAGGTGTTGCACCAGTAGGTGTGCGGATAGAAGTATGATAAGCCCATAGTGTTGGATTCAACTGTACATGCCAATCTTGACCAGCGTCATTGACAACCTTTTTCAAGATCTTGATAATGGTTTTATTTGATGCTTCGACTTGACCATTACCCTATGGATAGTATGGACTGGAGAAACGGTGTTGGATGTGAAACTTTTCACAGAGTTCTTTGACATCTTTATTCTTGAATGGACGGCCATTATCTATGACTATGGCAAGGGGAACCCCATATTTGCATATGATATAATTCAGTAGGAATCTTGAAATTTGCACACCAGTGATATAGGTCATGGGGATAGCCTTGATCCATTTTGTAAAATACTCTATGGCTATAATGATAAACTTGTGTCCATTTGCAGATGTCGAGTGAATCTTTCCAATAAGATCCAATCCCCATTGAGAAAAGGGCCACATAGATATGACAAAATGAAGCTCTTGGGTAGGCACATGAATGTAATTTCCATGGATTTGGCATTTGTAGCACTTCTTGACAAAATCATGAACATCCTTGTGTAGAGTGGGCCAATAATACCCAGCACGAATCAACTTTTTGGCTAAGCTCAGACCTTTGAAATGGCCCCCACATATACCATCGTGAACCTCGCGTAAAGCCATTTGTGCATCGTCAAAATCCAAACACTTGAGGAGGGTATGGTCAAAGGAACGATGGTAAAGGGTGTTGGCAATGATGACATCTTTGGCCATCTGTCGGATGAAGGCTCAGTGTTGGTTAGTGGAAAGGTTAGGTGGTAAGGTTTAGGATTTCAAATATTGATAGACATCATTGTACCACAAGGAGTTAGGACCAACAAGAACACACATCACATCTGCTGTCGGAATTTCAAAAGAAGGGACAAGCAACTATTCGACCAAAAATTCACATTTGTCCATATTGTGGGGTATATTTAACATGGAAGCAATTGTAGTCATCGCATCTGCCGACTTGTTTTGAATTCTTGGAACTTGACTAAAATGGATAGCTATGAATTTTGTCTTGAAGAAATCTACCATATGCTTGTAGGGAATAAGCTTTTCATCTTTTGTTTCGTAGTCATCATTCACTTGATGGATGACTAACTGAGAATCTCCATAGACTTGTAAATGTGTGATGTTCCAGTGGACCACTACTCGGAGTCCTGTGACTAGAGCTTCATATTCTGCATTGTTATTGGTACAATGGAAAGTTATTCTGTAGGATTTGGGAATAGCATCACCTTGAGGGGTGACAAACAATATACCTGCTCTGGACCCGAACTTGGTATGGGATCCATCAAAATATAACTTCCATTCATTAGAAGATGTGAAAGAAAAGACTGATTCATCTGGAAAATCTGTCAACATGGGATGATCATCATAAATAGGAGCCTCTGCAAGTTGATCTGCTATGATTTGTCCTTTTATTGCCTTTCACTCCATGTACTCAATATCAAACTCACTGAGAATCATAACCCACTTTGCTAGGTGACCCGTCAAAGCTGCCCTACTAAGCAAGTATTTCAAGGGATCAATTTTTGCAACTAGCAATGTCTGATGACTTAACATATAGTGTCGAAGCTTCTGTGTTGCAAAGACCACTGCTAAGCATGCCCGTTCAATAGTTGAATAATTCAGCTCATAGCCCACTAGTGTCTGACTGATATAATAAATAGCCCGCTCTTTGCCTTTCTCATCCTGTTGGGCCAAGAGAACTCCTAGTGTCATTTCAGTTGTAGAAATATACAATATAAATGGCTTCCCTTCTATAGGAGGCATTAGAATAGGCGGCGACAACAGATAATCCTTGAGAGCTTGAAATGCTGATTGACATTGCTCAGTCCTTTTAAAAGCGACACCTTTATGCAATAAATGCTGGAAAGGATGACATTTGTCTACTAATTGAGCTATAAATCGGCGGATTGACTGTAGCTTTCCTTGCAAACTTCTTAGTTGACGGAGATTGGAAGTAGGAGGCATATCCATTATTGCTTTAACCTTGGCAGGGTCAACTTTGATGCCTCTATGAGAAACAATGTACCCTAGTAATTTGCCGGTTGTGACACCAAAGACACACTTCTTTGGATTGAGTCTAAGCTTGTAAGTTTCCATTCAGTCAAAGATTGGGCCCAGGATGGCTAGATGACTATCTCTTGTGACAGATTTGCATAATAAGTCATCAACATAGTCCTCCATCAAAGTATGCATGAAATCATGGAAAATTGTTGTCATAGCTCTTTGATATGTTGCTCCAGCATTTTTAAGACCAAAGGGCATCACATTCCAGCAATAAGTACCCCAAGTACATGTGAATGCAGTTTTATGTTGATCTTCAGGAGCAATGCGAATTTGGTTATAGCTGGAGAAACCATCCATCAATGCGAGCATCTCATATCCAGTAGTCATGTCAACTATGATGTCTATATTTGGCAGTGGAAAGTCATCTTTAGGGCATGCTTTATTGAGATCCCTAAAATCCATACAGATTCTGATTCCCCCAGTTACTTTTCTAACTGGTACCAAATTTGAAATCTAGTCTGCATAATTGGGTCTGATAAAGCCCACGTCTAGTAATTTTTTTAGTTCTACCTTGACCAAGAGAGCCACTTGGGGATGCATCTTTTTGAGTTTCTGTTTGACAGTCTTGGCATCTGCTTTTAATGGAAAGTGATGAAGGACTAATTTTGGATCAAGGCCAGACATATTTACATAGGACCACGCAAAACTAATCTTTTTCTCAAGAAAGAAATTAACAAAATCTATCTTTTCCTATTTTGATAGAGAAGCAGCGAAATGAATGACCTTAGGGTTGTCAAGTGTACCCAAATTTATTTCTTCAGTCATTTCTACAAGCAATGTTGATTTATCCTGACTTGATAGGGGTATGTCCAATCTTCCACCTTTGGGTGCCTCAGAGAGGTTTTCACCCATAGGTACGTCTTTTATTTTTACTTTTGTGTGATCAGAGAGTGCCTTACTATTTTCACTTAAAGACTTGTCTTTTTTATTTTGTACTTTTTCTTTTCTTTTTTCATTTTTATGACTGGAAGATGGAGTTGACTCCCCGAAATATGCTATAGAATCTAAATCAATAGCAAATCCTGCCTTATGATCACCTTGTGGTATGCCTTCTCGTGGTCCTAGAAATTCGGCAATTGCTTCATCATTTTGAAAACAATCTAATGTGAGTGGTTCTGGTTGGTCATGTTGGATAAGCTGCAGATAGACAAGGGGCATGTCATCATCGGTTTTAAGGAGAGAGAGGGTTGAGATGGTAAAGATGTAAACGTCCGTGGTATCACTGTCCGAACTACTCATATCTGATTCGAAGCTTGGGTCCCAGAATGACTCTATCCAAGCATTAGGACATGTTTTAGGAGGGGGAGTTATTTCATGTTTGTCTTCCATGGGCAAATCATTAGGGTCAAGTAAAACATTGTCAAGGGCATAGGAACTAGAGGAAAAGGAACTCCACTCCCATTCATTGGAATCAGTTTCGAGTCGAGTATCCTCAAGTGTTGTTTCATCATCAGAGTCACGCCCCTTTCCACATGTGGTCACTTTGGTAGACGAGGGTCCAATTCGCAATGGTACAAAACCTAACCCTAAAGTTGGAGGTCGCATCTTGGGTATAATAGGTTCTAGCCTTTCTTTTTTGTCAGGGCCTAAGCCATTGCAGCTGTCATATCCTTTCTTCTGCAGCATAGTAAATCCTTTGCCGTACCACTCCACTAGCAACCTGATAGGTGGTGTCTCAGTGGGATCCTTATAAATCCAGTCTATGACATCATCATCCAAAGTTTCCTTGTCAAGTTCACCCCATCTTGTAAATGTAGTGGGGGGCTGATATTGAATGACTATTTTAGGTTTCTTTTGCAACAAATGTGGTTTGCCATGTGATTTTGGAGATATTGGTAGATTCCTAATGAGGAATGTTTGAGTCATTGAATACTCTCCACATCCTTGGTCCTGTATCTTCAATTTTCCTTTGACAACATCTAACAATTCATTAGGATCCACATAACTATGTGAGTGGGCCTCTCTATTGACTGGGACTTGTTGCTGCGGGGAATCCTTTAGGTTAGCACAAAATTGAAATGGATTAGGATCTCCTGGATTGTTATCTCAGTTCCATTGTAAGGATATTTTAAACATTGATGATAAGTGGATGGAACTGCTTTCATTGCGTGGATCCACGGACGGCCAAGAATCATATTATAAGGGAGATTGAGGTCTAGGACCTACAAGAAAGTGTTTTCTGTCACAAGACCGACTCTGATAGGAAATGTAATTATCCCTTTAGATGGGTGCTTAGCATCATCATATGCTTTGATTGTTATTCTTCTGGAAGCATCAATGTCATTTTCTGTATAACCAAGACCAATGACCACTCTCAGGGTACAAATATTAAGACCTGCTCCACCATCTATCAAGACTCGTCAAATTTTGCAATTATGGACAAAGACTTCAAGATGTAAAGGATCATTATGAGGGAGCTTATCAAGTGAAATATCATTATCAAAAAATGCAACGTGTTGGGAAATAGCTAGATGTCCAATTCGGGCTTGAAACTGGTCAACATCAATGTCTGTCGGGACAGTGGACTCAATTAAAGCTTTATCTAGGACTACATGATGCATGGGGGACATTTTCAACAACTCAAGGATTGATATTTGTGCAGGTGTCTTTCCCAGATGATCTAGGAGATTATACTAACTCGCAGGAATTGATTTGGGAGGAACTGCAGGAGCTCCTTTCAGGACTATTTTAGCCGACGAGTGGTGACCGCGTAAGAAGGATCTTGTCCCTTTATTCATATGGTGGAAACATACTCATTTGAAGCTCGAAAGCAATTGATGACATTGTTATAACCAGTATTCGCATAATTTGCTGTTTGGGTAGAGTTCGAAGAAGATGCTTTACCCTTGTCATGATCAAGCAAAGGAGTTTTGAAAATTGTATGATCAGTGTTAGAGGTCACGTTGGGCGGATCTACCTCAATTACTCCTTGATCTAACAAATCTTGAATCATATGTTTCAATTGAAAACATGATGTGGTTTTATGTCCTTTTGACCGATGGTACTCACAATATGCATTATCATTCCACCAATGCGGCTTTACCAATGGTTTGGCCTTGATATTTGGTAACTTGATAAATTTTGCTTGTATTAATTATTTCATTACTAACTCAATAGGCTCTCCCAATGGCGTAAACTATCAAGGAGGCCCATCCCTTGATCGAAAAGGTTTGCATTGCTGGTTTTGTTGCTGACCTTGTTGTTGATTATATTGTTGAGTGTATTGTTGAGTAACATTGCTTGCTGGTGTTTGATTTTGTTCCATAGTTGACATATTAGGAGCACTCAAATTCTTTATTGTGAACGGGGGTTGATTTGCATTCACCGCTCTTGCGTCAACAACTCCATCATTAGTGACATTCTTATTTTTGTACCAAAATCTATTTCTGTCCCCTGAATTGTTTGTGTTGTCACTGTCTTTGCTGAGCTTAATGATTCCCTTAGCTACAAGAGCGGTTTCGATGTTCATCCCTTTCTTAATGAGTTTCTCAATGGTACTGGGACTTTTCAATTTGAGTTCATACATCATTTCTGGGACCAAATTTTGAATAAATAATTTCACTTGTTGTTCTTCAGGTATATCTAGGGAAGAACGACTATACAAGCTTCGCCATCATTGCAAGAAAGTCACTAATGGTTCAGCTTGCTTTTGCTTGGTGTTGCATAAATTTGACATGGTCATGTCACTGTCAATGTTGAATGCGAAGTGAGATATAAACTTTTGAGCCAATTTTGACCAAGTCTTTATATTCCCTGGCAGATGCGAATACCAATCCATGGCTTGTCCCGTGAGACTTCATGCAAATAAGCGCATTAAGTATGTTTCCTCATAACTCACTTCAATACACGCTGTGAAAAATGCTCGAATGTGATCTTTTGGATTGCCATTCCCTTTATACTTCTCAAAATTAGGTGCCTCAAAATGCTTAGGGAAGGGAGGCATGTACAAGCTCTTGTCAAATGGATTAGGACATAAATCTTGATCTGTGTACAACTTCTTTGTTCCTTTGGTTTCCAATCCATCGATTTGTCGTTGCAACTTCTCAAGTTGTTGTGCAAATGCATTAGGTAGTGAAGATTTTGGAAGTTCATCATTTACTCTTGGGTGTATGCTTTGTCGATACATCATGTTTTCCATTGGTTGTTGATGTTCTGAAATTGCCGTCTCTAGTGTCTCCGGCATATAATATTCTTGGTATACCTCTTGTTGTGGTGGTTGTGTCATGCCTTGATATTGACCTTGTTGTTGTGCTTCTTATGGCAGAATCATCGTTTGTAGCCTAGGTTGATATTGCAATTGAGGGTGTTGTTGATATTGCACAGACGTCAATTGCGGTTGTGAAGTATGATAACCTATTTGTCTTGGCACATATTGAGGCACATGTTGTTGTTGATGCTGATGAATCGGAATTTGCTAACTTTGTGCCAATTGTTGTTGTCTTGATGTAAATCCCATCATTTGCAAAAAACTTTGTTTGGGAGGTTTTTGTTGTTTCTCCTTAAGATGGGGTATGGCACTTGCATTGACTTGTTGTGTTGTTTGTCCAATCCATTGTGGTGGTTGCAAGTTTGCATTAACTTGTAATGGTGCAGAGGGTGCTACAACTTGTTGTCGAATGCGATATTGTTGTTGTTGTACATTGTTTGTTTGCACATTTGATTGTACCTTTTGTGTATTACTCAATTGTTGCAACATTTGCTGTTGATGCAAATCATTATCTGTAGCTCTTTGTGTCACCATTATCGAAGGATCTATCACAATAGTTTGCATAATAGGTACTTGAGTGTTTGGCAAATATATTGAGCTTAATGGGACATAGGAAATTTGTTGCATTGTGGAATTGTTTTGGACATTGGTGAGATCATGCATTCCAGTCATGAAGCTTTCTTACATCTTAGATTTTGATCCAATTTTATGCATGCAAGGAACCACTTCTTGTTGAGGGACAGCTGTCAATATTTGTGTGGTCCTCATTTGATCTTGTGTTACAAGTGTTGTGTTAAATAATGGATTATTTATTGTTTCAAATGGTGACTTTTGAGGAATAGTCACTATCAATGCCTTTGAAGCATGTTTACCCATCAAGGTAGGTTGAGTTTCTTGTTGCACATTTTCTTCATTTGGATGTGGAGAGAAACTTAACACCTCACCGCCTTGTTGTTTTTGCACATTGATTTGCTCACTTGAGGAGGTCACATTACTCATCATGTCAAGATATTTTTGTGGGAACATCTTAAAGACCTTGTTCAAGAATTTATCCATCTTTTTCGTCATCTTAGGATCTTGAAGGAACATATCAACGTCATCGGCAGCATCGGAATCTGATGAAGAATCGGGTAAAATATTTTGATTTGTCTCCTGTTGAATGCCTTGATCTTAACCAAATCCTTGTGAAAGAGTTTGTTCCTCATATAATGTTTGAGTTTGAATGTCATGTTGCAGGTTCAGTTGATTCCAATCAAAAGGTGCATTTCCCCTTGGTGTTGGTGGAACACTCCCATGTCCTGGTTTCATGGGTACAAATACTAGTTCATATAATGGAGGTGGTCCAAGTTGAACCATTCCATATGGTGGTAATGATGTGTTTGGCGAACCTTCAATTTGAACTATTTGACTAGTTTGAAACTGTGAATTTGATATGTTGTCAATGGGTTGATACGTTGGTTTGCCCATCTTCTTAGATTTTGACCTTGTTTCAACAGGCATGTCACTATGCAAATGCAATATTTTTTGGAATTTTTCAAGGATAATATATGATATGCAACTAAATGCAAACTAAATAGATGAAAATGCCATCTATGGCAAGAATACAACCTATGTTTTTGGTTGTTTTTCAAGATTTTGACAAACTTTTTGGAATGCAAATCTAAAAAGAGACCCTTAGGAAAATGAAATGATGTCTAGACCTCAAAGGACAAAAGGACCAAGTGACAAAAGGACAAATTGAAAATGTCTCCCCTATATGCTTGGATACTAAGCTAGGTTTGACCAAATGACAATGATGACAAAAAGACAAAAGTTTGATAAGGTCTAGACTTCCTAACAATAACTTAGGGTTTATCAAAGATTTGGATTACTCAAGTATGACAAAACCTAGTTTTGACACTATATGCAAAGGGACAATTACTATGCAAATTACCCTAATATGATAATGACTTAAGCTTAATGAAGAGACCTAGGGTATGCAAATGTGACCTAATGTTATGAAGACAAGGATGCAAATGCAAATGTATGCCTATGTCAACCTAAGACAAAACCTAAGGTTGAATAATGAAATGGTATTACTCTAATGCAAGAGGAAACATGCAAATGGATGACCCTTATTGATATGCAAAGGAGTATGACCTAGGTAAAACCTAACCTTGGTACTTGACAATGAATTTGAAAAATGCAAACCTAGGATGAACCTAAATCTAAGTGACATGAATGTTGAGACAAGATTTTGAAAAATGTTTGACAACCATGTTTGAAGGTGTTTTGAACTTTGTTGAATGAAATACTCTTGTGTTTAACCTTGTTTTGAATCAATTTGTCTTGTTTTTGAAGTGAGACACAACTCAACTTTTGACAAGCAAAGAAGACAAGATATTTCAACTTAGACTCAAGACAATCATGCTCATTCACACATTTCTTATGGTAGGTAAAGATAGTAGGTACTTGAGAGGTAGACTCGTTATGAGATTCAAGGAGAATACATAGATGCTTGACCCCACGGGCTCCCCTCCATGGAACTCACTTCTTAGGGCAGCCAAGCATCAGTCCCCATGGAAATATCCCCATGGTGAACTTAGTATCTCTTCCAAGTATCTGAACTCCTCCTTCTCAAGCAAATAGAAGGATTTTGGCCTCCAAATACAAGGTGTTTAATAAGAATTTCTATTAAGTGCTACTCCTTGGTGTCACGCAAGCGTGATTGAGACATAGGCCCACCAAGATACCAAACAAATGTAGTCGCGCAAGCACGATTTAGACCATGAGACCCTACTTAGATGTTGATATGAGAAAGAGTCCAAGGGTCATCACTTCCCAAGTAACTATAATTCCCACGTAACCCTTCCTTCAAAGCTTTCGCCCATCAGGTATTTATTTATAGTGAGTTAGAATGCCAAGGTAATCTAGCTGTGCTCACTTTGGGTCATTCCCTTCTCACAATTGTCACTTGCTTGCAAAAGAAAGCAAATGGTCGAGAAGGCAGGCCCTCTAAAGGTAACAAACAATCCAAAACATGAGAATGGTATCGAAGATTTGGATTTCTGATCACCCTAAGAAGGATGAGAGCATACTCTCCTACTCCAATGTCAAACTCGACAAGCAAAGTAGACACATGTTCATTCCATCCTACTTAGCAAACATACTAGGTGCCTAATTATGAATCACAAACACAAAGTTTGGTTGGAATATAAGGCAACCTGCATAAGATTTGTTAGTAGTTTAATTCTTAGTCTTTGTCCCATGTAATGCCAAGGTGCTGCACAGAGAATCAGTACCAAAGAAAACCAGAATACAATAACAGAATGCAAAACAAAGTAATTTGCAAGTAAAACACTGGTTTTACCCCTATTTCTGGCCTTACACAGGTGCAGAATGCCTTACACAGGTGCAAGATTGTTTACACAGGCGCAAGATACCTTACACAGGCGCAAAACCCATAAAGATGTGCTTGTGTACCTTACATAGGCGCAGAAGTGCCCAGAAAACCCTGAATTACCCTGTTTCTTGAGTTTTTACTGCAAATCAGCTCAAAAGGCACTCAAAAGCATGATTAATGGTTAGTTCACGTCGGGTTCACCAATTAATGTACATAGGAATGTGAAAATCATCAAAGCAAGTAACAAATTAGACTAGCTCAATCACAAAACCAGATTGCAATGATAACAAAACCTACAAACATTCAATAGAGATATGGAAATAAAACCTTCAATTCAAATGCAAACCATCACAAATGTGGATGTCTCCTCCATGATTCTCCATTGTCCTTCTTTCTCCTTCAAATTGCTTTGTTTTGTGGATCTCACCTTCAAGTGCATAAGCATAATGTGAAAGCAAGATTGACAAGACGGTAGTGCACGAATACTAGAAGCGTGATTGATTCGGGGATCGGGGACCATGATTGAAGAAATTCATCCAATTTATAGATAAATTGGAGAAAAGACAAGATTAGCATGAAATTGATTTGAATGGAAATTCAAATCAAGAATAGCAAAATTATGACAAGTGTATGACAAATTGCTATGCAAGGAGTTATGACAATTTATGACAAATTATGACAAATTGCTATGCAAGATGTTATGACAAAAATTTGAAAATAGAAATAGAAATTAAAAGAAATTAGAAAAAAGGTTAGAAATGATGACTTGGAAATTAGGAATTTAGAAATTGATGAAAATTAGGTAAATTAACTAATAATTTTTCATTCATTTAATTAATTTACAAAAGAGGAGGAATTAATTAGCCAATTAAATAAATATTTAATTGTGACAAGAAGACTTAGGATAAATAAATAAATTATTTAACCTAAAGGGAAAATGACAAACAAGATTAAATGAATAAATCATAAAACCTTGGAAGATGAATTAGAAATGCAAGGACGATAATTAGGTCTTGACAAAAGATAATTAATGTCGATTCGATTTAATCATGATTCTGACTGACAAAGGACCAATGCTGATGAATGATTTGATTGATAAATGCACCAATTGACGAGGAACAATAACTAATTGATCCAAATTGACATGATTGAGAAGGAAGATGATTGATGACAAATCGATCGCAAAATGACAAGATTGAAAATGACAACAATCGATGACAAATCGGTCGCAAAATTGACAAGATTGACAAGGATCGATGGTGAATCGATCGCAAGATGACAAGATTGACAAGAGGACCAAGATCGATGACAAATCGATCGCAAAATTGACGAGATTGACAAGAGGACCAAGATTGATGACAAATCGATCGCAAAATTGACGAGATTGAAAAGAGGACAAAACCCTAATTCTATCATCAATTAGGATTGACGATGTCCAAAATGAAATCGAATTGACAATGTCAAAATATGCCAAATGAGCACACACATTGATGCGACAGGATAAGATCAACCAAAATCATGACTGAAGATTATTATCGACAAGACCAAATTCGAAAGCGATAAAAAAGAAGAATGCAGAAGAAGGACTCGATGCTCCCAAATGATAAAGACCAAGTGCGCAACATAGAAGAAATGTTAATGTGATTCAAGAACCCTAAAATAAGGCAATGCACAAATGTTACAGTATGACTCCGCAAGCGTTGACCATTTTTAGACGTCTACAGGTTCAGTTTTTCTCCTGCAGCTAAAATGAGAAAAGCAACAACAAGTGGAGGTTCCAAGCCCAAGGCCACTAAGGAAAAGAAGGATAAGAAATACAAAAAAGAATTTTTAGATTTTCTGCCAAGGACTTCCATTTATTTGAATACAAATGAATAGGCATGGAATGATTTATGGAGCCAATGCTGAAACCCAGCCACACTTTATATGTCTGGTACTACTCTATTTCATTATTTCTGGAATAATAGGATTAAGGGTGTGCAATGTCAAACCCTTAGGATTTAAATATGGCAAATTTAATTATGTCAGATGTGTATTTTGATGTGGATTTGATCAAAGAGTTGTCCAAATGCTATTGCCTAGTATCTAGGGTAATTAGAAGAAAGAACCAATCTTCCCTAGTTTCAATTAATAGAGCTAGCTTCATTGAAGCTTTCCAGATTACTGGCGCTGCATGTACAGATATAGATTTGGAGTGGATTGCAGAGGATTATGACAAATACAAAGGTGTTATCAAGAAGCATGCAATTCCCAAATACATGCCTAGGGTGGATGGGAAACTAGTTAGAATTATGGATAGTATCAAGCCACCATTTGACATCACACCTTTCCACCATTATATGCATTGTACAATCTATGGATTATGCAGAGTGTTGGGTTTTGATGGAGATTCAACAATGTCAATTGGATTACTGATGATGGCTATGGACATTCAACACCCAGATGTTAACAAAGATTATGATTATGTGGTTGAACACATTCATAATGCTCTAGTTGAAATTCAAAGTGGTGCACTCAGCCCTACATTTAAGCATTATTCTTTACTAATGCATTTAATCTTGTTCTATAATGTTGAGTTCATGGATAAAGAATTGGAGTTGTTCAAAGAAGAATTTGGTGTCTTAATGCCAATACAAAGATTGACCCAGGTTTGGGACAATAGTTCTCCCCCTTCTTCTTTCCTTTACTTTGAAAATTAGATTGGTTTGCCAATTATGGAAACACTAGGAATAAATAGGGAAAGATTTTTAATTAATGTTAGGAGAGTTTTGAGACCTTACCAGTATGTTCCAAACTGGTCTATTTCACATAACTAGGGGGACCTTTTCTTTTTTGATAACTTTACTGTGATCAGAGTCTATGGGTGTCCTTAGCCTCCCCACATTTTACCAAAATTTATTCCAATTAGGATTTCTTTTATGGAGTTTATTTGGTAGTTGACCCTAGTTGAAAAAGAATACCTTGAGAAACACAGGAAGGGTTCTTTTCTTCATAGGCTTTGGGTTGTGTCTGATTTTACCATTGGTAGGAATTCCTTTGATGAAGTAAATAATTTCCTTAAACAATATACGTTGGTTAATGTTGTGTCTAGATTATGTGATCCTGAACAATTTATTAAACGTGCATTGCCAAAAATGACACCTTGGGCCACAATAAAGGACCATGAACCATTAAATGATGAATATGTGATTATAAATTTTATGAGAAAAGAGGAAGTACAAGAAAGGAGAAGAAAATGGAAAAATTTGATGAGATTTGAAGAAGAATTGAAGGATGTTGACCCTAGTTTCTCAGGTTTCTGCCCTGATAACCCATGCCTGGAAAGGATTAACAAAATTTTGAGTTTATATGAAACTCTGATGGAATAAATGCCTCAAATTCTATAAGTCATTGCTCAGCAACAAGACCCCCAAGATGGACAATCTTCACATGGAAAGAGGCCACTTATTGTGTCTACTAATGATGTTGAGAGTGGGGATGAAATTCAATCTTCTTGAGTGCCACCTGCAAAGAAACAAAAAACCAAAGAGGTGGGTGCAATTGTGAGGAGAGGCCCTGCTAGAGCAATTGTTATAGAACAAGGACACTACTTTCATCAAACAACGACACATCTCAAAGAAGCAGGGCAGAATGAAGAATAGGGAGAAACAAATGAAGCCCTTGCTCAAGGCTTTAATGAGTGTGTGATGTTTTCAAATGAGTTCATGAAATATGATGACTTTATTAAGTCAGATGAATTTAAAATTTTTCTGAGAAGGTTGAAACAAAATCAATTAAGACAAAATTTGATCATCGAGGAAGGAAATGTAGAAAAGAATGAGGAGATTGTCAAGGCACTCCATGAATATGATCTTGACAGGGAGAAAATAACTATGGATCAGGCAAGACAATTGGTTAAGAGTACTGGTATGATTGTGATGCCTGACTGGGATATCCAGACTATTTTTATTATTGATCAGATTAGGAAGCAAGAGGACCCATTGTTTAAAACTGAATTTGAAATTGGAGATGTAATAAGAGGATCAAGATTTAATCCTAAGTCAAAGACACTTGCTACTTTGTCTTTGGCCCCTTCCACTCAAAAGCCCCACCTTCTAAATATCCAAGTAGAAGAGAAAGTAGACAGAATGATCTAGAATTTGTAGAACACAAGTGACATGGAGATTGCCTCATTTTTTACTCAAGTTTATTTCTTTAATTTATCAAAAACAAAGGATTTGTCAAGAAGATACATAGAAACATATAACCAATTGATTGCATTAGCTAAAAAATATGAAGAGACACTAATGAAGAAGCACACTCTGGAGGAAGAGTTAGTGGAGTTGAAAGAAAAAATTACAAATGAGCCCCCTCCAATACAAATCACAGAACAAGTACAAGAAATACTAGCTGATCTAACAACAAAAATGGAGGAATACACAAAGAAAATTGAAAAGCTTGAAAAGGAACAAAATGGCAAGGCTATCTTTGTTATGTTAGAAATTTTGAAACATAGGATTAATGTATTGAAAGAAAAATTGATGGTAGTGCATGATTTGCACATTTCTTTGAAAGAGGCAAGTAAAAAATCCTCTGAGGCTGTCGCTTTTCTTGGACCTTTGTTCAATGTTTGCTCAGGAAGAAGAAGATTAATGGATAACTTGGATATTGCAATGTTGTATAGTGATGAGTTCCCTCCCAAGATCAGTGACACTAAAGACATGGTGGAGGTAACCAATGAAGCTTATGCATTTTTCACAGGAAAGGATGTGCCTATAAATGAAAAATTACAAACATTTGGGGAAGGTTATAGTACATTGGTACCTTCAATTTATGCTAGTAATGGAGAATTGAAATCAGTTTTTGATTGGACCATCGAATTTGATTTGATTCTAGAAAGAGAAGAAATAATCAAGCATATAGGTGATTAGGTTGATGTTGACTTCCTTAACGATATGCTTGATTCATTGTTCAAGGTTGAGGTTGGCCATACAAAGTTTATTGTTGAGGCCAGGGCAGTTACAGATGTTAGATGGACAGAGTCAGTTGCAAAATTGGAAGAGGTAAAGGCATTCAGTTGGCCAATAGACAAAGAGGTGGACAGGTGGCAAGCCATGCTAAAGAAAAAGAAGACATGTTAGGTTGTTACCCAGGATTCCTCAAATTAATCCTAAGCTTGTTGCATCCTCATATTATAAAAGGATTCCAAGATTAATTTGAGAGGGATGGCCACTTTTTTTAATCGATAGAGAGGGATGGCTAGTTGGCCACTTTTATTGATGTTAAAAACTTTGATACAATTATATTAGTTCAACTGCTCAAGAATTTGATAAGTGCATAGCTGAATGGAATTTTGAATTTACTTTTTGATATCAATATGAATATAGTATCATTTTTAGTTTGAGATCTTCACATAATTGTCTTTGTGTTGAATTTATGTTTTCACTGTGAATTGAATGGTCAAGGGTTTTTCAATTTACATGTCTGCAAGGTAGATTATGGAATTTTTCTAGGATTTCTTTCAAGGAAAGAATTAAAGTTCTTGGGGTAGTTTTAGTGAAATCATTTTTTTTAATACAAATCTGATGGTTATATCATTTGTATGAATCTGGGTTATGTATGTAATGGCATATTCATTCCTATTTATCTGCAAATGAATCTTATTTAAGTTTATTATCAGGTTGCCTTTGAATTGTAAGTGACTCTATGCCCTATGATAAGGCACTGGTCTGTTGTCTTGATGTTGTCTTGATGAAGTGACCTTCCAATTATAATAGTTGATTCATTGTGGGTGAAAATGTTTTCTTGTTTGCCTTTGATTATGAAAGTGTGATTTTTTTGAGATCTGATTTTATGATTGCATTCTTTTTATATTAGATTTGATTAGATTTTGGATGTACCCTCATTTGTGTTTCATTATTACATCTTGTTTAGGGTTTGGGCTTTCATTGTGTTATATATATTTGATCTCACCTACCCAACCTTAGACTATGTTCTTACTTCTTTGTCTATAACATCTATCATGGAATTGGATCCTCAAAAGATATTCCCTTTAATTGAGTTGCATGCATTTTTTACTAATTATGTTGTATTCCTATATATTGTGGTGTTTCATCCTTTCATTCTTAATACTCTTATGATTTTATATGCTATGGATGTTTATGTAATATATATGGAGGTGTTCTATTATGTACATGTTTTCCCACCTCCATAAAGTTGGCATTTCCTCATACCTATAATCAACATGTATCTTGACCTTTGTATCCTTGCCATTATATGTGTATATATAAATATAAATTATATATATATATATATATATATATATATATATATATATATATATATATATATATATATATATATATATATATATATATATATATATATTCCTCTGTGAACATTCAAGATTTCCTATATCTTATCCATCGGTATGTTCGAAAAGTTTTCTGGGACCTCAAAACCCTCTTCTCTTAAGTAATCCACCCACCAATTACAATGAGGTGCATCCTTAATATGATTCCAAACTAACAGAAATTCTGCATTCCTAGGCATAATAGGAAGCATTAAATGGAAAATTACATGCACCGGCATAACAATGCAACAAATGAAAAAACTCTTGATTCTATTCATTTGAAAGATGATAGAATTATACACCAGAGAGAAATAGATCAAAATTTAATTTCTATTGAATAAAATTACTACTTCTGTCACAAAATAAATTTACATATAACTCCTTCAAGAACCTGCACAAAGCTTGACACTAAATGCTTTTCATTTTCTCTGTAAATGACTATACAACTTGCTCCCTTCACCTAGACTCACTATCGGAACCAGAAAAGGATCCCCAAAGGTACCAGAATTTTGGAACCCTGAAGAGACCCCCCAAAAGGAACCCTTCTAATGGCCTTGATTTCCCTTTTTATAGAAGAAAAGGGAGAAACAAGCTTTAGGCCAAGAGACACATGTCAACAAAACATTTACTCTCAGCAATTAGGGCTAAAAGGCCATATGCAATTCTGTTACAAAAATATTCTTTATCCATGTGCTGGCCGTGAATCAAAATTTTCAATTGAAAATTGGTAGAAGAAAAACTGCTTGAGCCATGCCATTATCACCCTGATGCCTTTAGATGGAGTGTGAGATGTTACATTCTGTCCAACAGATCATTTCCCTTCTCGAAAGGGATATTGGGTCCTAGCAAGAAGTAAGGTCACCCCTAAAATAGAGGAGGAGCTTCAGCCTTCATGCCTAGGATTAGAGAAAATGGAAAGAGAAGCTCAAGCCTTCATGCCTAGGATCAGAGAAAATGGAAAGAGGAGCTTTAGGGTAAACATAATATGCAAGGGAGGGGTCGTAGCTTCCATGCCATCACAAAGATGATTGGCTGCCACTCCCCACCCAAACAAATCCTTCTTTCATAATTCCTCTGCGGGCTCCTTCTGTGAACTACCTGTCATCCAATGGTAGAGTAGAAGCAAAGGATGTACCATGCATGGCCTTTCTTGATAAGAAAAGTCTTTCATGCCCCCTCTGGCAATCCTTCTCACTTTCACAACCCCTTTGACAATAAACAAACTCACACAAGAGAAAAAAAAAAACCCATCTGGTATCATAGAGCACACAACAACTCCATGCATGATCCTTCTCAAACATCATCTTTCTTTCTGAGGAAAAAACCACTCTCGAAAAATGAAAAAGGTTTCTTTTCTCTTCTACCAATTAAGTCACCACCCCATTGTATTTACAATTTTTTAACACTTCATCTAGTGATGCTCATTCACGTGAAAAATCATCATTTTGGTGCTTTTCAACTCACCCTACTAGTTATAGACTCTAGAAGCCATGCCTATCAAATCCACTGCATCCTGCTAAGACTCATCTTATGTGAACGACTTTGTTCTGATTTTATTCCTCCTTGATTGTACAAATTTTGCTTCAAAATCCCTGACAACAAGCAACTTTTGATTTCTCAGATAAATCCATGATCTCCCATCTCTAACTCAGAAGCTATCCAATCCTTTTATACCTCTAAAACTATCGTCCTTGCTTGTCTCATCAACCTTAACTCGGGAGAAACCTCCAAACTAGTCCCTCAGGAATGAGTCAGCATAAATTCCTCATACATATTAGCTTGCCACCATAGTGGTCACTAGCTCTCATGTTTATTTAATGTTAGCATTTTTAGGTCGCAAGCTAGCGACTAGATAGTTTGTGGTTAAGTTTTATGTTTATCACTAGCTCGTGAGGTTAAATGTCTGAAGATGTGATCAAGCTGTGAGCTAGAAACAAGTTGGTTTGGGTTTAAATCTTGAGGTCTCTATCTTTTTGGGTGTTAGCATTTTATGTTAGCGAGCTAGATATTGTTAATGAAATTGCTTTGGTCATGAGGTCTTGAGTTGGTCTGATGTCATGCATTATAGCTGCGAGAGTTAGTGAGTAATTCATTTCATATAGTTGTTGCTAGCTCTCATGTTTGTTTAATGTTAGCATTTTTAGGTCACAAGCTAGCAACTAGATAGTTTGTGGTTAAATTTTATGGTTATCACCAGCTCGCGAGGTTAAATGTTTGAAGAGGTGATCAAGCCGCGAGCTAGCGACAAGTTGGTTTGGATTTACATCGCGAGGTCTCTATATTTTTGGGTGTTAGCATTTTATGTTAGTGAGCTGGATATTGTTAATGAAATTTCTTTGGTCGCGAGGTCTCGAGTTGGTCTGATGTCATGCATTATAGCCGTGAGAGCTAGTGAGTAACTCATTTCATACAGTTGTCACTATCTCTCATGTTTGTTTAATGTTATCATTTTTAGGTCGCGAGCTAGCGACTAGACAATTTGTGGTTAAGTTTTATGGTTATCTCCAGCTCGCAAGGTTAAATGTCTAAAGACATGATCAAGTCGTGAGCTTGCGAGTGAAGTGCTAGTGGTTAAGAGATAAACAGTTTTGTGTTGGCGAGTACGTGACAAGGGTTAAATTTACCACTATCTCTAGGTCGTTGCGGTGATGAGGACTTAACATTTTGAGGTCAAGAATTGGTGAGTGGTTGTTCAGTTGCTAGATCTCGAGGCTATGAAGGCTTAGCATTTTCAGCTTGCGAGCTGGAGATAGAGTCATAAGGGCTTGTCGCTAGGTCGCGATATTTTCTAATGGGCAGTCTTTCAGGCAGAGGGTTGACGACTATGTGCCACATGTTTTAATGACTTAATGGGGACTGCTGAGGTGCCAATACATTTTTTTTACGTTTTGAAAAAAAGTTGAAATCGCCAATATATTTTTTTTATGATTTGAAAATAGCTTGAAATCGCCAATATTTTTTTTTATGGTTTGAAAATAGCTTGAAATCACCAATAATTTTTTTTATGGTTTGAAAATAGCTTGAAATCACCAGTATATTTTTTTATGGTTTGAAAATAGGTTGAAATCGCCAATTTTTTTTTTATGGTTTGAAAATAGGTTGAAATCGCCAATGTGAATATTTTTTCTAGTTTTAAAAATATTACAATTCGCCCATGCAAATATTTTTTTGGGTTTGAAAAACATTACAATTCGCCATTATTTTTCATAAACTTTGAGTGATCGTGAATGATTCGCTAATGGAGATTATTATTTTTCTCCATAAACTGCAAAATTTCGCTAGTAAAATTAACATTTTCCTCGACAATTATACACCTTTCGCTAGGTTTTTACACCTTGTCCAAGGGGGGGGGTTTCTTAAAGTTTTCCCTAGTGTTTTTGAATGTTGTGTCATACTTTGTATTTGGCACGTGCGTCGATCATGGTTGAAGAATGTGTACAAGTATGAAACGAAGGAAAGAGCAATGGACATTTTTCACCGTCTAGGGGCGATAATGATGGCAATGCATGAAAGTGAAGAGAGCACTGTGGAGGAGCTGCACACTTTCTTTGTTGAATTTAGTGATCAGACATGTTTTCTAGAGTACTTCTACAGCACATGGTGTCAAGGAGAAGGCTATATTGGTGAGTTGGACATTACATTTGACTTGGCTTTATGACTTGTTACCCATTTTGTTTGTCATTTGGTAGTTGACATCCTACTCCTATTTTTAATTTCTTTTTTTCAAATTTTTTTTGGCTAGCTATGTGGGTGAAAAACTTCAAGAATTTCGCTCATGCTAACCAGGACATAAATAATGCCATCGAATCATTCCATGGAAAATTGAAGTCACTGCACCTTAGAGATGATAAAAAGACATGCTTGAGGAGGATGGACAATCTATATTTTATACTTGTGTATAAAGTGGAAGCATTCTACCAGCATAAGCTAGAATTGCAGCATTTTGGATTTATCAAAAACTACAAGTTGACACATTTGCAGACTAGTATGGAGAGGGCAAAGGCAATTCCCAATGCCGATTGTGTTCCAGACAACACTACTCCTGGTTGGTACTGGGTGAAAAGTCAGTCCTCATGCAACTGGTATGTGGTTAGGAAATTTGGGGATCACTTCTACATCTGTGAATGTCTATGGAGTTTGCAAGTAAACATGTGCAAGCATGCGTTGAAGGTTGTTGCAATGATGAACAATTCATTCCACGATTCACGTGTTCTGGGTAAGTGGATGTTCATAAATGTTGATCTTTGCTAGCTTAAAAGATGTTTACTTCATTCTAAGATCTTGTTTCATACAGATCCTATTCCTATGTTGACTCCAACATCTGCTAATACTAATGAAAACCCAACACCTGAACCTATCATCAATAGCATTTCTAATGCACATACAAATTTAGAGGATGTGGACACCGTAATGTGGAACGAAGCAAACAGAAAGTTAAACATGTTGTCGCAAACAATGTTAGGTTCAGGCGATAAACTAATGGCATTTGTAGGTTGTCTGGATAGGTTCATGGCTGATCTTCAGAATGTTGGTGCCATGTCATTTAATTTTAGTCCCTCTAGCGATCCAACCAATACAACCACTGAACGTATGCGGCCTTGATTCAGTGCAAGTTGGGTCCATCATCACAATCAGCGGCAACATAGGTAGAGTACTACGAGTGAGATCTGTTATGTTGTTCAGCAGCTTGTCACCTTTGAATTCCCCTTTGAGACTTCTAGGAGGAGAACGGGAAAGAGGCAATTGGACCAAGCACTGGAACCGCATGTCCTTGCCACTGCATCAATTGTGTCTGATAGAGGTTGGTACTCTAGTGTCACCTGTAAGTGGTTTCTAAATATGTGAATTTTGCACACATTTATTTAGTTGTCATGTCTTGTAGTCGGTGAAAGTGATCCACACTTATGTGTGATAGTGTTCGGCACCCCCTCAACACCTGGCCATAGGAGTCGTCATTGGCGATTGGCTTTTGATGGTCTTTTACATGGGCAGGGATCACAAAATGATCCTCCATGATACTAATTTTGGTATTATTTGTTTAGATTAAGCTTTTTGTTTGTAACAATGTCATATATTTGCTTGATGTTTAGCCATTCTTCCTTCAACCTGTTGCATAATATGGAACAATTTTGTTTATTGTAGTTGTGTTGTAATGTTTACTATTATTGTCCCTAGACATCTTTTATAATGTATCTTTGTATGTAGGTCCATTGTTTTTTGCCATTTTTTATCACTAAATGACTTTCACATACACGTCGGGCAACAGGCACAAGTTTTATGCAGCTTAATTTCAGTATTACGCTTTTATGTCTTCAATTTATTGAATGTTCTAGTTAAATAATTAATACTCTTATGGTGTGATTATGTCCTACATTTTTTTAGTGCTTAACACTCTTATGTCTTACGTTTATTGAATTCTATAGTTATATTACTAACACTCTTATCATATGTATCTACAGACTGCTACAGAGGTTGGCAGAGAACGACAAGGAGTTTGCCTTATTTCAGTGCCTCCCAGATATCGTTGTTGCAGATATTATCCAAATGATAACTCCCAAACGGGCTGGTGAGTGGACCATTCGAATGGGAAGACATTATACCAAGGATAATATGTACACTTTCTACATAGAAGAGGTGATGTTGTTCACCAAATTGTCGACTCCGGTGACAGTCACTTTGTATAGGTGACTATGGCCAGTGTATTTCGCCCTTATGTACTGGCTAGTCATTCTCCCTCAGATTCACATAATGTGTGCTGACAGACCCCATTGGAGATGTGGATGGTCCCTGGTGCCATACTCCGATGAGAGTATCGAGGATGTCACAACATTATTTCCATGGAACCTCCTTATTATGGACTACAACGGCATTTTCACAAATTATGATAGTCCTCAGCTAGCACCAAGGTTTGTCAAGATACAGAGTATATTCCCAACGCAAAGGAGGTCCTCTCATTAAAATTGTATAACTACTCTTGTATGACTATGCTCTTTTTATAAAACAGTTCATTTCTATGGTTACATAGCCGATCTTTGTACGTCATTTATCTTGATTGTTTACGATTTATATGTTTGTGTTGGTTATGTTTACAATTTATATGTTTGTTTGTATACACTTTATATGTCTACAAACCAATACACTTTACATGTTAATTTAAATCTAATAAATATAATCCTTTTTCTAAACATGTCATATCATTAAATCTACTCTAAAAGGAATAGTATTGATTTCTGTAATAATGCAATTTTGATATGAAATGAAATTAAGATGTGAGATATGGAATGCAGAAAATCTAATAAATATGATCCTTTCTCTAAACATGTCATATCATTAAGTCTACTCTAAAAGGAATAGCATTGATTTCTATAATAATGCAATTTTTATATGCAATCAAATTAAGATGTGAGATATGGAATGCAGATGTGTAAATTGTGAACACTTGGATTGAAGACAATTTTCTCTCCTTCATGATGATGCAAGTATGTCAATGTTTTGTTTAAGATAGATCAACAAGATTAATTAAGGAGGTTAGGTTTTAGAAATGCATTTTTGTTACAATATAAACAATCCATTACATGTCATCAAAGGGAATGGGGCAAGATAATTGAAGACAACACTAGACTATGTGTATAACACTAGCAGATAGTATAAAATAATTTTATAAGTGATCGACAAGGAAACTTAAAAATTCAACATAAATTACATGTAGTACAAATTATCGACAAATTTGTCAAACATGGTAAATACAATTCGTGAATCAGTGAAATCGACTAACATGGCGTGTTAGCCTATTTCGTTGTTTCATGGGGCAAAAGGAAATGGCGGCCAGGCAATCCGCGAATCAGCAAAATCGACTAAGACGTTGTGTTAGTCGATTTCACTGATTTGCAGACTATCTTTACCATGTCCTTTTGCCTCGCAAAATGGTGAAATTTGCTAACACGGCGTGTTAGTCTATTTCATCATTTTTTGCGTGAAAAGGAAATGGTGGCCTGGCAATCCGTGAATCAGCAAAATAGAATAACATAGCTTGTTAGTCTATTTCATCGTGTCATGAGCCAAAAATAAAGGCTGAAGCTATTCTGGCTCCAAAATGACTATCATTGACTAACCTATTGCTAACACATTGTACGAAAGGTCTTTTGGAGCCAGAAATTGACTAACACGGCGTGTTAGTCTATTTCGTCATTTCGCATTGCAAAAGGAAATGGTGGCCAGACAGTCTGTGTATCAGCAAAATAGACTAACATGCCATGTTAGTCTATTTGTGTTAGTTGATTTCACTGATTTGAGGACTCACTGGCCACCATTTCTTTTTGCCATGTGAAACAGAAAAATCGACTAACACGTTGTGTTAGTCGATTTGTGTTAGTCTATTTCGCCGATTCGCGGACTGCCTGGCTGCCATTTCCTTTTGGCCCCCGAAATGGTGAAAATGACTAACACAGCATGTGTTAGTCATTTTCACCGTTTCGGGGGCCAAAAGGAAATGGCGGCTAGGCAGTCCGCAAATCGGTGAAATAGACTAACATGGTGTCTTAGTCAATTTCACTAATTTGCGGAATGTGTGGCCGCCATTTCCTTTTTGCTCGCAAAATGGTGAAATAAACTAACACGCCGTGTTAGTCATTTTTGCTGATTCGCTAGCTGGCATGCCACCATTTCCTTTAAGCCCACGAAACAATGAAATAGACTAACACGACTTGTTATTCTATTTCGCCATGAGATGGCGATGTGGAATTTTAGTCATTTTCACCGTTTCGAGGGCCAAAAGGAAATGGTAGCCAGGCAGTCCGCGAATCAGCGAAATAGACTAACATGGTGTCTTAGTCAATTTCACTGATTTGCGGAATGTGTGGCTGCCATTTCCTTTTTGCTCACAAAATGGTGAAATAGACTAACACGCCGTGTTAGTCATTTTTGCTGATTCGCTAACTGGCATGCCACCATTTCCTTTAAGCCCACGAAACAACGAAATAGACTAACACGACTTGTTATTCTATTTCGCCATGAGACGACGATGTGGAATTAGTGGGCAACCAGTCCACGAGTCAACGAAAATGACTAACACTTCTCACATATATATGAAGTGTTACTTTGAATTTCAGTTTCTTTGTTTACAGAATACAAGTATAAGTAACCTATGTGCTATACTCCACCTTATTCATGTGCTAAAGCTTAAATAGTTAAATACTCTTTGATCTACATTTAATATTTATGAAGAAAAATACTCATTGAACTATCTTATGTACTTGTGATTCAGTTTATCCATCATTTATAAATAAGCATTTTCCAGTCTTCAATAAGCAACTATTATAAGAAGGTGGAAGTTAAGAAAAATTGCCATCATACAATTACTAGTTCTTTTAAATCCACTATATAAAAACCTTTAACCTACAGATTTAGGTTTCAGGTATAGATTCACCCGCCTTGGTTTACCAAGACTGATTTGGAAGTCATTAAGAGAAGTGTGAAAACCATTCATCATAGAAGACATATAGAAAAGCCACATATAACCATTCAGAAAGCATGAAAAAGTGTACAAGAAACCAATCATTAACCATTGAAGTTGTTTAAGTGAAGTCAATCACATTTATTGAAAATAACCATTCATGAAGCATACAAAGTGTTTTCTTAAATGAAATAATATGTCTAATTACAAACAATCTACACCACTGGTGACATTTTATTCAATAGGAGTCAGCAATATACATCTAGAAAACTTTCGTAATAGTACAAGCCTCTTATGGACACAGAGGTTGAGTATTTAAATCAATTTTCTCTCCCCCAGTGGTCGGAGTAAGGGGAGGAACATCATTCATATCATCTTCATTAGTTATGAAGGCAGACACCTCCTCGTACCTTCATTTCCAGTACTGAGTGCATTGCGCACAAACACCTAGCATGCCCTGCATCTGGTCACTTATGATTTTGTTGCTTTTAACGCACGCCTCACACGCTACCTCTTGTCTCTCATCTTCCATCTACAATCTATTCACTTCCAGGTCAAGGTTCGTATTCTTATCATCCAAGTCCATGACCTTGTTATTGAGTTCCATGAATTTATTATTGAGTTTAGTGCATTTCTTATTGAGTTCAGTGCATCTCCTTTTCACTTCAGTAAATCTCCATTAAAGATCAGAAACAATCCCCTTCAGCCTTTCATTTTCAGCATGGGTCATTTTGACCTTCTGCATTAGCAGTTCTACATGCATGGCATCAAACTTCATTCTGTCCATCCCATCATTCCAGTCTGCAAAGGGTAGTGGTGGTTGTCTTGCAGACTTCCCTAAACCATTGTCGGAGGTGAGAACATCGAGCGTTCCGTTCACCATTGAATTCGTAGCAGGCGTTTCATTCTATGGAATAGATGTTTCGATGCCCTTTCTTTTTCCCATCCATTCTCTTCCCATTGCCATCCCTGCAAACAATGCCAAAAAAGAAGTATCAATAGATAGGTGGGCAAGACAACATGAAAAATGCAGGAAACAATAGTTTATGCCAACATGAAATGAACAGGTATCTGTTGCATTTTTTGCATGAATAACATTATGTACAATACAAAAGTTAACGTGTTCACTAAAGTTGACATGTTCAGTAAATTGGGCACTTGGGTGGTAGGTTACCTGCCAATTGGGAATCCATGTTTTGGGAAGATAACTCCATCACTCACCACTCCTCGTCCTGCATCCAAATTATTACACATCTGCCATGAAACTATAACAGAAGTCTTGTGTATTTTAATTGATTTTTTTTTTTTTGTTAATTCATTTCAGATTCAGTGTTCAAAAACAAACAATAACAATGGTATATTGAACTGTCGTACGCTACAGTGGAAAGAGCACATGGTTCACAATTTCAATCAAACATTCTGCTTGATCTGTATATGTAAAAGAGTTGCAGGAACCCTATTTCTATGCAATAACAAAACCTATGCATATGCAATATGTAAGAGACCTTGAACAAAGGGTAAGTGCACAAAGATGGTGGTCAAAAAGGGGGGTATAAGTGGACACTTTTTTTCTGAAATCAGGTGAACCTGAACTTGGAGGCAAAATTTGAAAGTCATCCACTCAAGATATGAAGATAATCAAAGAACAAATATTTTAGTACTCTGAATCTAGTTTCCAAACTACTAAACTTTTTCAAAATTGGATAATATTTAGGGGGTTAAATCCTTTGCGCATGAAAAATAGACCCTGATTTTTTCTGAAAAACATAACATAGTGTCTGACATGCGCATCAAAAAAGTCATAGTTAGATTTAGTATTTTGACAAATCCTTTGGCAGAAAGATATTTAAGAGTGAGCACTAGAAGATATATATTGTTTTGTAATTTTTTGTTGAGTATTTTTTTTTTTATGATTTTTCCAATCGAGCACATGCTGAAAATTAGGTACCTATTCATGCACGAAGCATAAGTTGCACTAAACAAATCGAAAATACAATTTTTTTTTAAATTATAAAAAATCACATGCACTACAGTAATATATAAAGTTTTTTAAATTTAGATAAGTATATCAAAAGTTATTCAAAAAATGGTGCACTTATGTCTGTGAGAACTATGGAGACACTAGTAAAAGAAATTCAATAATAATATGTTATTGTTGTTCAAATTGAAAAAAAATTATATGGTTAGAAATCTCAGAAGATGGGTGAAAATATGGTGGCAATTTAAGAAATACCCACTTGATGAAGTATAAACTTGATGATGACAAAGTCGATAAACCAAGTTGATAAAATAAAACACGTCAAAAATGAGAGAAATGGAGGGAAATCAAACTTCCAAACCGTAGCTTTCTCATCTAGGCCTATTTCCAAGCCTAAACAGTCAAAAGTGTGTACAAGGTACTTATGGTTTAAAAAGCGTGTATGGGGTACTTATAGTGTAAGCAGCGCGTACGTGCTTGTTTCCTATAAACAACGCATATGTGTTATCTTTACTATAAACAGCGTGTACGCGCTATTGTATAATATGATATTCTATATATAATATGTGTATATACATTTAATATATGTAATATATAATATGTCTATAATATGATATTGTATATATAATATGTTTATATACATATAATATATAATATATGTATATATATAATATATTAAACATATATATACACATGTAAGTGTATTGTCTCCCCCTCTCAAATGCATACAAGGTGCCTCTCTCTCTCTCTCCCTCTCTCCCCTTCTCCCTTCCTCCATACCCCATCCCTCTTTCTCTTCTTCTCTCCCTCCCTCCCTCCATGCCACACTGCAACTATGTCTGCACTTCTATAGAAGTAAGTGAATTTATTTCTTGTCTGCAACTTCATCTTTGATTTTTATCATGTA